>NW_027118254.1:3402-4629 GCF_038497915.1 Lipomyces doorenjongii | reverse complement strand
CAATGCGATATCAGGTAACAATTTTTGCCAACTATCTCATCTCATGTAATACCCAAGTTAACCTGAATTGACTGACATGCTGTTGTGTAGCAATCGAGCTCAAGGATTTTTTCGATTCCCTGAATCGAGACAACTGGCTCGAGAACGCTCAAAAGGCTATGAACGACTACAACTTTCTGGACTTTTGCGCAGAGGGAAGGACTTTGAGCGATAGTGACCGGTACCGCTGTACTCCACACCTCGACTATTTGTGTCTTCTCGGCAAGCCTCTAACACCCATTAGCACAACAGACGGGCCCATGTTTGAGTCAACGTCAATTCGTTTGGCGGAGTGGAGACGGATTTACAGGGCCGACTCGCCATATATTATGAGTTTCTCATTGAGGCATCGAACGTTTTACCTGGGCGTCACTGGTCGCATGCAATGGTACATAGTAATGCGACCCACTACAACGACGGACGAATTAGATGTTCGGGGTACAGAACGTCGTCGTGCCGTCAAAGATGGGGTCAAACATTGCGCTATGAGGAAGGAAGATGGTATTCGCATGCTCAGGTATATCGTCTGGGTTTGCAGCCGCGACAGCGACTTGATCAAGACTGGCCTTGACGAGCGTTACTTACAGCCTAGGAGGTGTTGGCAGAGTTTGGGTTTGTCTCCGGCAGTCACATTTACGCGGCACCAGTTTAGTGTCTTTCAAGAGATATTCTGTAGTGAGTTTGAATCTTATTTCAGCTCGGCAGTTGAAACAGACTTTTTCATGCGTCATACACCGACAATTCACGTCTATGATTACGGTCAGGATATGCCGCTCCTCCGTCATGCAGCCAATCACCCCGCAAAGTTCACGGACGAACTGGCACGTCAGTTCTCCTTTGCAGGTGTAGACGAAGTGTCTGCAGCTGTCGCTGCCAACATTGGGTTTGAATCTGCCGACGGTAGCCACCTCTCAGCCCTGGCCGACTTTCGCGCCTGCTGGGACCAATTTGAAGACAGAGACGATGTCACGTTCTTTCCACTGGCATTGTCACCCAGGGCCGGTAACATTCAGAGTTCGTCGATGCCATCAATAATCCGTTCTCGAGTTCTGAATGCATTTCAAGCCCGGATAAGATTAGACAACCATGACCGTGATGTGCTGAGAGTCGGTGACTTTCAGATTTACTCAACACTGAAACAGACCATCCGCCCTACCGCTAACGATTTGTTGGTTGCGAAGGGAGTAC
>NW_027118254.1:2049-3310 GCF_038497915.1 Lipomyces doorenjongii | reverse complement strand
GATACTACACTGCTGTTCTGTCGGTAGACTCCGCTATCATGGTCGACTCGAGACATAAGGCAAAGCATCAGAAATTGACCAATTTGCTAAGTATGACTGATGAGAATGCACTGCCTATTCACAGGGAAGCCCAGCGAATTCAAGACGCGATCGAACATGGACGTGATGCTCTTCGTATAGAAGTAAATCTGTCGTTTAAGATAGGGTCCGCAGCTCCAATGAATGCCAACGCAGCCTATTTTGTTTATCATATCTTGCAACCCGTCTGGGAAGGTATCGGTTCCAGACAAAATGGTATTCCTGACACCCTCGCTATTGTATTCGATCCTGAAGTATGTTCAGTTGTGGTTTGAGAAGTTGGGCTTGGCAATGTCTGATTCGTATGAGCAGGTCTTTCCCCAGGTGTTGGTGTCATTTTTGCGCATGTTCGGGGCGCTCGAGGATCATTATAAGTCATTGCCGTTCAGTCCTTTCCGCTCGGAGGCAGCTTCGTGTGTCGAGCGACTTTCATACCTCGCTGTTACTGGTGACCCACGGTCACGTCCGTCCCGGCTCTGGAACAGGCTCGGCCTCACACGATCATTGAACAGGCGCGGATGGCCCCGCGTCAAGAAGGGTCTAATGGATTTTGAGGGCGAGATGATTTTCGACAGCGACTGGCCGCGAGCAGGAATTCGTCCAACACTGCACTCGAGAGCTGGGATCTCTCACCACTACGGTCCGTCGCTGGCTATGCGCATGAGCCATATAATGGCAGTTCACTTATTTCAAGATGCGTGGTACAACTCAATAACCGACGTCCGTCGAGCAGTGAACGATTGTTTGTCAATACTCAAGCTCGAGGTTAAAGAATGGCTCTGTGGGTTAGCACGAAAGGAGATTGGACCCAGTGGGGCAATAGGGGCGGTTGATGCATTTGGGAAGGCAGTGACTCCGTTGCGGGACGAGTAAGGCATTTCGTGTAAGCATGACTGTGGATGATGTTAGCTAACAGAGTGCGAATGCAGAGAGTACCTGATGGTAATTCGGGCCACTTATGAGCATGTGACTATTCGAAAGATTGCCATGGAGAAGTATGTAGTCGGTCTGTACGATGCATTGACCGCCGATTCACTACCTTCGAAGCATAACCTGCCAATTTTCGCGGCCGCAACATGGCACGAAAGCATGCGTACTATCCTTCTAATTCCCCGAAACAATATATTCAGTAGCAACAGACGTGATGTTTTGCTAAACATACTAGTGGAGGAATTCACGAGCT
>NW_027118254.1:0-1952 GCF_038497915.1 Lipomyces doorenjongii | reverse complement strand
TTCGAGCATCCTATGTATGCCGGATCGCATAGGCAATCAGGTGCGCGGCAATGCTGTTGTCCAGCTGGTCACAGAGGACGATATCAGCAGAAAGCGCAAGCTGATCGAGGAGTCAACTATTGGCTGCAGGTTTCTAACACTCGATCCTGTAGTGCATGAATTTCCCCCATGGTTCAGATCGGGACTCGACGCGTGGGACCAGTACGTCAACCCCCGACCGACAAAAACTGGGTTTGTCAAGGCCAGACCGAAGGCAGTCACGTTAACAGTTGTGGAGAGCTTTGCTGTGCTGAAGAGGTTTTGCGAATGTGAACCGATAGCGGACAAGCCACTTTTGCAGCTCGCGCTGATCTTCGCAAGCTGTTTCCGTATGCTTGGCAAACCGCCCGGCTTTCGACTTCAGTTGGTTGATGACTCTGGTGTGGACATGAACTTAGACCGATGGGCGGCAGGATTCTTCCTGAAGATTCTGTCCATCTATCTGAGTCATGCCGGCACTGATTACCCTGGCGACATTGTTTCATCGACAACTAAGATTGTCGAACGCTGCAAGATTCCGTTCACAAGCTTTGCAATGCTGGGGTTATTGGAACCCATTAAAGCTTCAGGCGGAAAGAGTGTCAATGACTTCAGGCTGTTGCCAGACATTGAGTACAGTCGTTGGCGTGATGAACTGATCCAGTTCACATCCAGGGGAGACATCTCATTGTTCCTGGAGACCTTTGTAGGGAACCCGGATTTGGCAAGAGATGTTTATAAGAAAGCCATAGTCGAGTCATAAGTATGACGTACTGTCTATCGGCCAATTAATCGTAACCATCAGACGTAGAGCGCTCAGAATACATTACAGTTCGCCATCTGTTGTCTGCTGTCCATAGTACAATCATCAAAATTCTCTCTAATCAATGGCCCTTCGCCACTTTTCTACTGCGGCCGCGGGCCGGAGTACTACTGTGAGAAATATAGAAGTGAATGGACGTGGAAAAACTGTAGGAATTGGGGCTGAGAATCAAGTCTCAATGATGACCAGTCTCAAGGACAATTCAGGTCTATATATATTCATGAGCAAGCACCTCAAATGAGGGCAAGACACCTCCTCAAGCTCCCCCACTCGCACATCACTCCTGCCAGATATCCGAGATATCCCGACTACCTACACCAATCAAGACATAGAACAAGAACTCATGGTCCTCATACAGCAGAGTGACGGCATAGCCGTTGACCAATCGAAAGAGAACGTGAGAACTGATATGAACTTCCTGAGACACGACGCGATGACAAAGACTCGTCTCCGACGAACGTGCTCTATCAAGTGGAAGACAGAGACGGGCAAGACTCGACCGAGGACGCTATCCGATCCTCACAGTAGAGAAAAACCAAACTCCAATATGTGCTTTATCCGACTCTGGAAGTGGAGGCTGACCAAACTCCAACATACTACTAATGAATATTTGCTATGTAAGCTTATTGCGCGGCCAGACAACGCTAAGTACTGAACATATATATCCTACAGTTCGCAAGTCTGAACCAGGGATTTTAGGCTCTGCGACTAAGAGTCCACTCATTACTGGTCCGGACAACGTGTACAAACACCTCGACACTCTAAAATCAATAAGCGGGGCTTTGCCTTTATTCAACTGCGCATTAAGAGTTCCAGACAGGAATGCCCCCAATCTGCATCAGCATCAGAATATATCGACCTTCAGTACAAGTAAATATCAGCGACGGTCGATTACTTAAAAAATAAGCGCTGAGACCATTTATTGCGCAGCAGTACGAACCACGTTGTAGAGTATCAACGATAGCGCTACTTGGTGCCACCCTATGAGAAGGCTTCAGCCCTATATTCAGGGCCAAGAGCGATGAGTAGGGTCGCGCCCTACACTTCGGGTTCCGACCGATGATTAGGGTCGCGGCCTGCACGTCGTGTCCCGCTCTATGCCTAGGTTTCA
>NW_027118253.1:0-11779 GCF_038497915.1 Lipomyces doorenjongii | reverse complement strand
GGAACAGCAAAAAGTGTGGTGTACGTCGACCGCCTGCGATGCGCATATCGACTATAATCGGGCGCGTTCACCATCAACGTCGTGAAACCTCCCAGATTGGAATAAAAGCTGTTCATAAAAACCCATCTGAACCGAGATCCGTGAACGGTGTTACCTTGACTGAATAAAGAACTGTTGCTCACTCCCACAGTGTTGATCATCCATCCCATCAACCCGAACCCAACAATGAATGTAGCCACAGTCTTGAGCATGAAAAGCCATTTGACCTTGTGAATTCCAACATAGTGGAATGGAAGTACAGTAATGAAGTATAACACATAGGACGTCATCAGTTGAGTATTAATATTCGCTGATTGGGGCAATGTATTCGGCACGTTCCTGAAGGACGGCCAAATCGCGTACAACATGCTCTCTATACCAAAGAAATTAGTTCACCATAATATCACTACCGAAATATCGCAAAGCTAACTCACGAACACACTCTGCACCCGTATATGTCTGAATACCATACCACTGGGAAGTTCAACCGTGGTTTTTTAAGAAGTGGGGTGTCTTACTGGGTGGAGAGGAAGGAGAGGCGTGGCGACAGACAATGTGGTGGAGGGCGATGAGGGGAGAGACCGGCAGTATATAGAGTGACATCAAAGCACAAGTTTTGCAGAAAATAATGTGATACTGATAGCCGTACGTTGATCACAATCAGTAGTTGTAATCTTTTATGTCTGAAACCTAAGCAGGTTGCCATCTGCAGTGGATATCATGGGAGCGCTAAGCGGTGAAGCTCTTTCCGCAACTGCCCGGATTCCGGTTTGTGGATTCAACCTAGCTATGAGATCATCTGGAAACAGTTGGCACACATCAGCCACTATCCTCGACAGAAATGTTCACTGTTATTCGCAAACACTCTGGTATAGCCATAATTACTGAGGAAGCTAGGCGAGCTATTTCTGACTAAAAAGGCGGCAAGACGAAGAAAACACGACAAAATGCGAAGACTGTCCCTCATCGGGAAAACCCTAACCATATCCGACACTAATGACCACGATATAACGACGCTTTTTCTCCGATGCATCTCGCGCCCTCGGTCCGCAGAAATATTATGAATTAGCCTGCCCAGGTTACCTGGAGGTTTTTGATTGAATAGAGTCTAAGGAACAAAAGTGGCTAGCCTTGTGGGGAGAGTGGCAGTCGTTCCCAACCGGGGTCACGCTGGCGCTCCATGCAACCAAGTATCCTGACTCAATCTGATGATTCGCTGTGCTCATTATCGGACTAAAGAGAATAAAGGTAGCAATAATCTCGTCTCTTTAGTGGTCCCAAATGTACGCCCGTCCCTGAACGTCCCAAGAAAACTGACATCGTCCGCTCGCGCAATGGATGCAAAAGTTGGCAAAAGATGTCGCCAAAGGCGTACCAAGGTTTGTCCAACTACGTAGCATCGTCCATTGACCTTCTCATGAATTGTCCGATTAACAATACCTAGTGTGATGAGCAGAAGCCGATATGTGGGACATACGCTAGACTCGGAAGAGTCTGTGAGACTTTCAAACCAGAGTTCAAATTTCGCGTGGTAACTGGGGGGCGCGGCCGTCGAGTGGAAAATGATCAGAGGGATACTGATCGAAAAGTGCCTATTGATGCGGTGGGCTTAAATGCATCTGATATCCATGTTGGGGACGATATAGAAGCTATCTGCGAATCTCATTTAGTCAGCCGGGAGAACTTATTGGTAGCACCAATGATTACACGCTGCCGCATGCCAAGCTTAAGCCTCATGAATTCGTTACAGCGCTTGGATATGGACATATTGTATTCCACATACTGGGAGGATTACTGTCTACCGGCGTTGCACCCGACGTTCCGCGCAGCTTCGCATCTTGTTGATGGCTTCCCAGCACTGAAAGCAGCAATTCTCACCTTATCCTCATGCAATTTCGGCCGCATGCAGACGGAGCGTTTGGCACCAACCTCGATTGCCTGCTCTTATACGTTTCGCCCTAACATCACGCACCAAACGAGGAGTATGCACTATTATTCAACCGCTATAAAGTCATTTACTCGGCTCAGCCCTCAAGAGTATCAAAACAATGTAACAACAGTGCTGGCAACTATTGTTTTGTTCGCTTATATTGAATCGTCCATGGGCAACTTTGACGGCTTTAATTGCCATGTCCAGGGTTTGACGACACTTTTAGGCCTGGAGCTCGGCAACCGGACGAGCGACTCGCCTTCCAAAGCTCTCCTCGTCGCGTGGAGGCAATGCCGGTTTCATGTGTGGTGGGCACGAACGTATTTTAGCTCACTGCAAGTACAATTGCATCAGAGATCAGTGCTTCTGCCCCGAGCTCTCCAAGAGAGTTTTGAAAATCTTCATGAACGGCGGGTTGCAGTACTGAGTATTTTGTGCCACTCGCACCAACTCAACTTCAAGGCAACACTTAGGCATTGGGAATGTCAAAACTCAACGAACGCTGGGCCTGGGACCGAAGGGAGTAACTGGCTAGATGAGGGAGAGATTGAGAAATACTGCACACTACTCGCCGAAGAGACCAAGAAACTGGATAACTGGTTTGCACATCTCCCGTCTTCAGAGCGACCTCTGGATATTAGCCTTTCTAGCGATGACCGCCAAGCGCATGCCCCGATTGAGCCAGTATTTTTTCAATCGCAAGATGCAGCTCAGTACGTCGGGCATGAATGTGATGAAGCACGGCACTGGCTACAATTACTTCTAGGGGTAGTGCAGGGAACCAATCCACGGATATCTATCCACAGAAATAACTACACCATAGGCTACTCGGGCTTGCTCCTATCGGCCCTACTTCGGTGCCAGGATTTGACATTGGGCATGTGGATTGAGCAGTGGCTGAGAGACCTTGAAGAAATGCAGCCTACAGAGGAGGGCAGCTTTCCGGTTTACCAGACAGTCAGTATTGTTAAAGCAATTAACCGCCAGAGACAGCTAGGTGGAGACGTATTTGGAGTGTCGCTTTCAATTGATGACGGTGGCGGGACTCCCAAAGGGAGTTCGTACAGCAGCCAGTCAATTAGCACTTTATTGATTCATGGGAAATGGAGGATTTCCGGGGATCTATATACAGAATGTATATCCATTCTTAGTGACTGAAAAGACATGATATTGCTAGAATTTACGCCTTGGTGCATAGAATCACCTTACTCGACGCGCTTTGGGGTTTGCAGATCTCTAGTCACCCAGATATAGTTGCCCGCACTCGTCCCCACCAAGTTCTGCAAGTCCATTTCCCCGATCTCTCCCAGATTTTGAAATTCGACCATTTCTAGCATACTTCTCGGGGCGTTTCTTCGTCTGTCTCAGTGCGACTTCTTCCAACACCACTGTCGCTCGTCTTCTTCCACGATCTCCACGGCTCTTCGCTCGCCGTAGTCAAAGTCACATAGCCGAGGATGGCGACCTCGCTGACTTGGCCTTGAGAGTTGCCGTCGAGAGTGAACGACTTTCCTCTGCGACGATGTTAAGATCAAGCTTCAGGGTTTTCGGTCTTCTTCCAAGAGCAGGTTCTTAATAAGGCTGTTCTGAAGTTCAGGATGGGCCTGAAAGGAGAGGATTGTGTTGTCCTCATTCAAGAAACACTCATGGCGCTCCGCCATGTGGATGAATCCCGGGGCATGCTTGACTACTTCGCGGACATGGAATTCGGGCAATCTCTACTATGTCGTTAATGAGGGAGAAGGGCAAAAGGAAAGAGAGAAAGAAGGATAAGAGACTAACATAATAACCAGTACTGGCAGCAAAAGGGAAGAATTTCTTGCCAGCTTCTGTCAAATTGACATCCTGAATAGCGGCCTGTGCATGCCATTAGCCATACGGCATGTGCATTCATGTCAATAGCAGGGTGAGCATTACAATTGGACCAGTAGGAACAGCTGCAACCCCTCCTCCGAATGCTCTAGCTATGGCCTGATGACCAAAGCAAATGCCCAGGACTTTGGTTCTCGGGGAGTCTCGTGCGGCAGCCCGGACAAAGTCTAACACCCTTAATACCCAGGGCTGCGATGAGGATGCGTCTGCTTTGCCTCCACTGAGTATAATCAGGTCATAATCCTGCGGCCTAGGAAAGTGGCCCTCGACTACAGGATCGTAGAAGTCGACTTGAGCCCCGGGAGCAACAATGCCGAAGGCATCCCTGAATGATTGCCTCACGTCGTGCCAGAACTCATTGCCGGGCGGGGTGTTGGTGAGTACACCGATATGTAGAGCTGTTGTAGGGCCCATATTTCCGCAGGTTTGAACAGGTTGGTTGTGGTGTAGAGAAGATGATGCAGGTAATTGCAGGTAGAGAAGAGGATTCTACCTACATACATATATATAGTTATATATGTTGGTGGTCTCCATATCTCAGTCAATGTCAACGAATTTTTGCCTCCAATTTTAGACACACCGCCTCATTCTACTACACAACTTACGAAAAATATTGCACAGGAAGTGAGTTTGGTAGCTAGTCTCATTGCTGCCGCGAGCTTGCAGGCTGTCTCGAGACACACGAACAGAAAAAATGCAGAGTGTGTCCGGACCCCTGACTGTTCAGAGTATGAATAGAGTTGACAGGCGTGAGGCTCCAGGGTAAGGGTAGCGAGTCTTACTAGCCGGCCGTCCGGAGTGATCGCTACTGCAATCGCTATCTATGATGTTACTTTGTTCCCCTTTAAAAAAGAAAAGAGCAAAGAAAAGAAAGGAGAAATTCCTACAAATATTAAAATATATTGTAATATTTATATAAGATAAAGCGAAAAGAAGGCAAAAACAGGAAAATGCTGCCAACAGGTCGTGTACTTATTGGCGTCGAAACAATATTGATGGGTTGTCGCAATCCGCGCTATACCCGATCAGGTGCACAAGACCGACGCTAACGACATGGGGTTAGGGCCAACGTTTTTTTCTCCTTATTTTCTATGTTTTGGCTTAACTACTGGTTGTGCCGACTGCCCTTCCGTGTGGGCCCTGATTCGGAAACACGCGGTTTTTAGCTTTCAGGGCTAACCTAACGATGTCGTAATGTTAGCCGACGATTACGGCTTCAAAGAAGGTGCGGGAAGCACCGTCCAATTGCAAAACGTTGATGTTCGATGTGCATCGCCCCCTTTAACTCGACTTGTGCAGAATATAGTACTTGCCCCATGCACTTTACATATGCGCTTCCAGAACGGGCGGTATTTGAGGTGACTCATGCTGAAAGCTGTTCCATATGATGGGCTGTAAGAACCAAACACTATATATGTGGTCTGTACCTTAACCCACCCTCAATCACGCTATCATCTGCCTTCCATTTCACTTTCCATTCATCTTCCCACTCATTAACCAAAGATGTTTCTTCCAGCTGTTCACGCAGAGACAGACACCGCAGTGCTGCTCCAATTCATCCGCGAAAATCCATTGATCCTGATTACGGGAATCTCGTCGTCCCAACAGGATTTCCTGCAATGCAGCCATGTCCCATTTGTGCTCGATCTTCCAGATGAGTCCGGTGATGCTGGACCCCAGGGTCGACTCCGCGCCCACATTGCCAAGCAGAACCCGCAGGTAAAAGCGATGATAGAGGCCGTGGACAACAAGCCGCCCAACGTTTTGGAGTTCGACGACGAAGTCCTGGTGCTCTTCAATGGCAAGCATGACCACTACGTGACCCCGAAATTTTATGTCGAAACCAAACCGGACACAGGCAAAGTTGTGCCTACTTGGAACTATTCTGCAGTCCCGATTTACGGCAAGCTTTCTCTCCTTTACGATTCCAAAACCCCCGAGACCGAGCGTTCCTAACGAAGCAGCTTCACGACCTTTCCGAGCATACGGAGAGGTCGACCATGGGTTATGTCGGTGGTGACAAACCGCAGCCATGGAAGGTCAACGACGCTCCGGAGCGTTATATTGAAATCATGAAAAGGAATGTTGTGGGCATCGAAATTCGGATTAATAAGATCGAAGGTAAATTTAAGATGAGCCAGGAGAAGCCGCCTGGCGATCGGGATGGCGTTGTCAAAGGATTTGCAAGTCTGGGGACTGAGGCTGGTGAGGCTATCTCGGCCTTGGTCAAAGCGCGTGGAGAGCTGTATGACTCCAAAAAGCAGGAAGTGAAGACCGAATGAGAATAGGTGTGAATATTGGAACGTACGATTAGCTAAATGATGATATCAGAACGCCGCGTTCTTTTCCCTGTCTAAAATCAGTTCAGAGTGCCAATCAACTACATTTTTTTGTCAGTGTAGAGTAAGTGTATATTAATAAGCGAGACTTGAATGTAATGTATCAACGGACAACTCAAATGTAGACGGTGTAAGTGCACTTGACTTCAGTGTATAAGTGACTCTAAATGCTCCGCCGACTTCGAAGTCATCTTGAGTGAAAATACCGTACTACCATGCAAGCAGCCTCTTTGCCCCTTTTTCCCTGACCGTTCAAATCATTTCTTCAGAAGTCAGTTCTTGCGCCTTACCAACCCTGTAGATCTCATGGCTCAGTGTTCATGATATTGTCGAAAGAAATGTGTTAATAGACGGAGCTCGGCAAAACTCAGATAAATATTCTGACTGGCTTTAGAACTTCCCTCTTCAGACATATCGAGCTGCCCGGATCCTATTTACCTTGTACTAATAAATAGCCCGCTTTCACGAAAACCCTAACGTCATCGATTCTCACGTGGTCGTCTCAGAGTCTCATGGAGGCACCTAGGCTGATCTCCGAATTGGACACATTGATGGTACGGGCCAACTCCGCTGCATCGTGAGTAGTTGCCAACTTCATCAGGTCTGAGCCAGACCCGAGAGGCCCATTCTGCGTGGTCAACGAAGGTTGGTGCTACATGCAAAGACCTCTAGGATTGGCGTTTTTTTGCTGTAAAGAGTGCAGCTACTGGACCGGCGAGAGTAGCTGTAGGTTGACGCTTATGCCCCGAAGCCAAAATGTGCATGAAGAACGCCACCGATCTCGGTATTGTGGTCGTAAATTCAAAATACGGCGGCTGTCTAACAATTCAAATGTTAGTGTAACGGTGCAACACAATGGTTTCCCTGCAAGCCGAGATCGGGCCATCTAAAAAAAGAAATAGAGATGGCTTGAGACCTTGAGTTCTCGCTTGAAATACCTCTTTCAGCGGCCCCATTGGGGTGGAAAGCGGGGACTGGGACTTCTGTGGACTTCTGTGGGTAAATGGCGACGTCATCAGACATGGCCCCTGAAGTTCCATTCACGAAACCAATGAATTCGGCACAATGGCAAATGAAAGCAACGGCAGAGGTACTGTCCCAAAGTATTCATTGTGGCTAATAATACGCGGCTTACCCTGAATCATTCAACATAGCTGTTGTATGAAAATTGTGACTGAAACCATTGAGGCTGCCGATAGGGGCGCGATCCTCGTCGTCAACGCCGACCAATTAATGAATCGTATTTTCGTTATGGCAAGCTTCTGTCGAGGTCCGACACATTTTGGCCTGTAGAAAAGGCGCCGCTGCCCCGCGGATACTGGGCTTAAACCTACATACGCAAGCATGGCACTCTTGAGATTCGTTACTGTCGCCACGCTGGTTGCTTTGATCGCCAGCGTCGGTACAATTGCGGCTCCGAGGGATGTTTACCTTAGAGTCAAATCGGAAAACGCGACCATCAACGGCATGGGGCTTTCTTCCATTCAAGAAGATGACGGGGTCAACTACGTCTTCCTCGAAGCTGGCCCGCAGCTGCTCGTGTACGAGAGCGACAACAGCACGATCTACGACCCTACAATCTACCAAATTCTGCCGAACCCGTACTACCTCCAGTTCTCGGGCAGCTTAGTCATGATTTCCATCGCTTCCAATAATCCCACGCGATTCAGGATCGATGCGAACTCCTATCTGGCGTATAATGGATCAGTGGTCGTATTCTACGCAGCCAAGAATACAGACGACCCCAACAACTATTCCCTTTATGCGTATCAGGCCCTCTACTACGGCACGGACGGGAAATTTGCGCCAAACGGCAGTATACCATTCAAAGTGTATGCTGAGCTCGCCGGCTATCCGAACGCATCGACGACTTCGTCTGCTGCACCTACAACATCTGCGAAGCCGTCTACGGTCACGACCTTGTACCCCAACGCTACTTCTAGCGGCAAGAACGCTTCCGCCACGGCCCCACCGCCTCCGCATTCCACTGGTGCGGCTTCAGCCAACAGCGTTGTCAGCTTTCTTGTCATTGGCGCTGCCGTTCTTGCCATAATGTTTTAGAACGGGTCGAAATTAATGCTTGAATATTCAGACATCTCAAGTGTACTAGCACCAACAGAAAAGACAAAGACAAGGACCAACAGCCAACGTTTCAAACCTGTGACCGGCTTGGATACACAGTTCAGAATTTATCGATTCTTCCGGCAAGGTGCCTACTCTGTCCCGCTTGTCTGGGAGATAGCTCAGTTCAATATAGAGAATTCCCAGTCTCCATGGAGTCAAGCAGAGTCTTCGTCGACAACGTCGACACCTTCTTGTCGCGCATCCCAGCTATCATCGCACAACAGTAATCTCCTTTAGTAAATATAAATTACCCCCAATTACATATAAATTCTATAAAAAATTAGATCAATGCCAATTCTTTACAACATTCCAGTATGAACCAGATCTCACAGTACTTATTTCCAGCTGGACGCTTTCCAAGCGAATCATATTGTGCTATAGGCTTTGGACAGTCCCAGGGGAGAAATAGCCACACAATCTGGAAGAAAGCTCTGCCTCCATCCGCTTGGCTGCTGCTGGCCCGCTGAGGATCTCCCCCATTATATCACTACCGGGTGGAAAGTCAGTCTCAAAACTTGGTTCGCCAGCCCCTCTCATATTCGCCAACACTGCCTGACGAAAGTGCCACCGCAGCAGTTCATCCCTTGCACTCCGATCGCTATTTGGATCTCGACAAACACGATCAAGTATTCTCCCGTCTATCCCCTCATTATCTTCGTCGAAACAGATTATCTTATAACCATCGTCCGGGTTGATAGAGAAATAAAATCCATCAAATAACTCATGGATAGTGGGCTTCATAAGGAGGCCATTCTGGCATGAGTTAATCCCTGTGTCGCGCTCTCCTTTGTTCGTAATCCACCGACAAAACCCATTCTGCACCCAATAATCTTCACTGGACAATGGGAAGATGTGTGCGGCATGGAAACCTGTCCAATTATCTCTATTAGCCCGTCTGTTAATTGTGCCAGTGATCACGCACTTCCCGTCTCTTTTACGGACTTCAGTTCGGAATGTACTCTCTCTGCCTGTGGATGATTGTGAAATTATTCGCATTATCCATGGCTCATCTGTAATCGATATTGTGACTGGGTCAAATTCAGCAGTCGCTACATACAAAGACTGCTTTAGTATCAACATTACCTTTGCGAGAATATGGCCTTATATCATAGTGGCCTGGCTGGAGAGGCTCGTCAGTCGGCGTTAGGTCGTGTCCGGTGCTTCGCAAGGTTACGCGATACGGACCAGATGCAATGATGAGGTTGCCCAGCATAGAGAGAAAGGTTTTTTCGGTTACAGAAGGATTCAATATCAGTCCACCAAGCGCCTTATCAGGATCTGCAAAGTTGTAGAAATGGACATCTCGACCGATTGCCCTTCCGCCCGCCATATTCCTTCATTGCCGATGCACACTAGTATCATAGCGACAGATCACAACGACTACAGTGCAACTTACGTTCCCAAAGCCTGAGGCGGACAGCACCACTGTTGGGGTGTAATCGTCAATACCCCACAGACCTTCGCCATATATGCGCCACCTAACGGCATAACTGGCAACTCTGCACGTGACCAACATATCACGTGTATCAACAAAATCTATAGGGGAGGATTAAGGGAGGGCTATTTTGGTACAATCGGTAAGACGTTACCCTTGCCTTGAGAATATGAGAATAGTATAACTACCAAAATAATCAGGAGTCAAAAACAGCTGTGCCCATGTCATTGTTATCAACCAGAGTGCCATTTACATCCTATCTTCTCTCAGTGACGGGTGCAATGCCAGCAAAATCGAAGAAGCAAACTGCAGGGGGCAAAAAACCTTGCGACGACAGAAAGCAGTGGATGATGATGATGATAGCTTCACCGAGATTTCAATTGCGTCAGCTTCATTAACTATGGGAGGATGAAAATTATGGCGGCGAACCGTTACCCTACCTAATATCTCCCGGATGTCCTAATTAGAGGTTCGTCCTAATGAGGAAGTCATAAAACGCGTCAACACGTACGCGCCGAACGCCCGTCCCATGATGTTCAAGATCTCTTATCAAGTTGATTACATTCACGAGAGGCAGGATAGTGGCTTGTAGGCATTGAGCTTCTATAGAAACATTCCTCGTCAATCCCTCTTGGACTGCAAGTATCCAAGCAACCCTTCCATTGCTCATCGTTCGTCCGGTCTCGCTCATATATGGCTCGGGCTTTTCCTCGCGTAGTTTTTCCTTCGTTTTTTGCGGTCATTTGTGCCTTTGTTTGTTTCATTTGCTTGTGTTGTGTGGCACTTTGTTTTGTGTTTGCCTTGTTCTTTTGTGCCCAGACAAGTATAAATAGAGGGCGTCTGTCCCGCTTGTCTGGGAAATAGTTCAGTTCAATATTAGAAAGTTTCCAGGCCCCATGGAGTCAAGGAGTCTTCGTCGACAACGTCGACACCTCTTTGTCGCGCGTCCCAGCTATCATCGCGTAACAGTGTCTAGTGAGAAAACAATAACCACGGACAAAAGCAGTTACGAATTACGAATAACAAACGACAATATCCTACATTCTTGGTTCATAAACGATGAAGTCGAGACCCTTGGAATATGGCAATGTCACCCTTTGAAATCCACTCCCTAGCGAATCAACAAACTCAAACAGATCACCATAACCCACATTGGTGTCAAGCGTGTTGTCCACGAGACACTCACTTCGTCGGTATCTTCTCACTATACACTTCTTCTGAAGAAATGTCTTCGATGTCCCTGCCTTTCATAATATCATCAGGATAGACTGCCGTCTCAACATAGGTCTCCTTGGCAGGGAAAAAATAGCAGATCACCGAATACGACAAAATTGCTGATCCAAACCCATAGAAAAATCCTACGTCATACAAGTGCGTAAGACTAGAAGTTGCCGTAATCCCAGATGACACCGTAGGAATGAATCCAGGTAATAGCGGCACCCAAGCAATAGTGAAGGCAGCAAATGCTCGCCAGTTGAATCCCCACCGGTAATTGTATATCCCGCCAAATTTGTACAGCTCATTGACATCATATTTCTGACGATGAACAATAAAATAGTCGGCTATGAGGATCCCGCAGAGTGGCCCAAGCCAGATGCTGTATCCAGACATGAAGTTTAAAAACGCTGGCGCAGACGTCATGATGTTCCACGGGGTTAGCGCCCAGGCGCCGAGGAATGCGGCAATAAACTGGCCCCGTCGCAAATTAATGTATTTCGGCCATATCGCATTCATATCGTTAGCAGACGCCAACGAATTAGCCGCGATATTCAGACCCAGCTGCGAGAAGTAGAAACTCAATGCGCAAAAAAATGCAGCCGCCCGTCCGCCTTTTGACGTCCATTTGTCGACTACTTGCAAAGGATCCCAAAGGATTTCACCATACATGACTTTGGATCCAGATGCGACAACCACCCCCATAAATGTTACCAGAGTAGCCGTGAAAGGAACAGCAAAAAGTGTGGTGTACGTCGACCGCCTGCGATGCGCATATCGACTATAATCGGGCGCGTTCACCATCAACGTCGTGAAACCTCCCAG
>NW_027118252.1:0-12031 GCF_038497915.1 Lipomyces doorenjongii | reverse complement strand
CTGTGCGATCCCTGAAGCTCTTTAAAATCTAACACTTTCTCTCGATATTGGAAGTCTTCGGTAAGCCAGTGGCCAATAACTCCTAAAATTGGGAGGCTATTCTTGCTAGTCCACACGTCCAGAGAAAGAGCTATTGTTCTGCAGGTGTGCAATAACTCTTCTTTCAACTTGGCACGCTGTGCGGCAAAGTCATCCACTAGCCTTTGGCGAAGAACACTACGGGACATAAAAGGAAGCGTAATCCCCGGAATATCATGAAATATTTGACGAAAAGCTTCCGATTCAATAGTCGTGAAGGGCTGCCTATCAGCTACTATCCACCGCAGAATATCCTTCTCCAAAAGTTTCTGGGATGAGAGCTTCTCTCTCTGATCGATGTAGTTTATGATAGAAGACTTTGGCTTCTTTGCTGGCTCTGGCCGTTCCTGAGCCTCAATAGAGTGTCGCTTTCGAAGGTGCTCTATCATATTGCTTGTCGAGCTCTGTCTCTTTGAATCAGTTGTCTTCCAGCTACAATGTTGTCCAGTTTTCTCTTCCAATATTGAACAGCAGATCTCACGATCGATCGTCTTCCGTATGTTGCTCTTCTTGAGAATCCATGGCCGGTTAACTTCAGTTATATCAAAGTAGTCCCAGCACTGCCAGCTGTGAGATTCGGACTTTGAAGGCTCCATATCTCGAGAAGACTGAGGCTGACATGTCGGGGCAGCATCATCTGGAATCTCCTGGGAAGACTCAACTGCTGAGGCTGACTCAGAAGGAAAGATCTCGGAATCAGGAAAACTATCACCAGAGCCATGGTGTTGAGAGCTATCGAGTCGATCTTCGAGAGGGGCTTCTTCATCGGTTCCATCATTGAGAACGAAGTAGTCAATGCGTTTACCTCGCGTTACCATAGTATCCATTTGGTCCATGTCCGGTCTGATGGAAGCCCAGGTTAAACTTGGCTAGAATACGTCCAATAGTGCTAAGATGGAATATAAAGATGAGTATCTTGTGATGTATTATTCGATGGGAGAGCGGACGCATGTCGATTTATACCCGTCTCCTCCGGCTGCTTCTATCAACATGTACATATTCCAAAGTCCTACCAGGGGGACTACAGCCAATCTGGGGCAGCTGATATTAATCAGCAAGTCAGCAACTACAACCCTGACCAACGACCACAATATTCAACAAGCCGGGCGCTACCGCGGCCTCCGAGTGCGATTCCAAGCCAGATATAGTCAATATTAACTTTCCGTAATTCCTTAGACGAGAATAGAGCGTCGTGATTGAATTGAGGGTTTGTACGGGAGCGCGGGATCTACCGAACGTCCACGAGTTTGGTGATACACGCGGATTTGCGGAGATCAATAAGAGTGGAGAGCGTGCGTGTGCCGTGGCCAATGGTGAAGATCGGAGCATGAGAAGACGTCAAAGTTTGTGGTCGTGGAGAGGTAGTCGACCTTTTTTGCGTGGGGGTAACTAGTTTGTTACAGTTCTCTGTTGCCTGAATAGTATTGAGACTGCTGGGAACAGCAGGCATGCGTTCTCTCGTCTGCTGCATACTGGAAATCGCATGTAGATGAGCATTTGCGTTTAAAGCCAGGGTTTCTACCTTTAAAGATGGATAGGTTCAGTATCGGCTCGGAATTTGATATTTGTTGAGAATCTTGCTAACCATGTTTATGAGAATTGATTGCATACCGCATGGACCTCGAGATGAGAGCCAATTTAGTACCAAATGGGAATGATAGGAGGCTAGATGCCGGGTAAATTCTCATACGTCATTTGCGATTGCTATGTACCAACTGGCACGTGTCTCCCTGTCCACCAACTCGGCCGTTTCCGACTCGATTTCCTTATGGTCATCAGAAATATATCGCCTCTATCGCCTTTAACAACGAACCGACCCGATAAAAATTAGAGAAGTAAAATCAATACTTGTACCCTCATATCTAGTTACGCTCAAGCGAAGATAACAGGCAGCGTCCTCATCGTCGTCGCAACCAGAGGCTTAGGAGCTTCTCTCACGAAACTATATGCATCCAAACAATCTACCACCGTATTCGCAACGACACGTCCAACGCTCCTCCCACTAAAGTTAAAATATTAAGAAACGGACGGATTCAGTCGTGAAAACAACTCAGACTCCATTCTCTCTGCCGCTCGTGGTCCCCCAAGTATCTCCCCCACCATGTCGGATCCATCAGGAAAATCAAACTCAAAAACCGGTTCGCCATTCCCCTTCATATTCGCCAGAACGGTCTGGCGGAAATGCCAACGCAAAAATTCATCTATGACACCTTTCTCGTCCATTGGGTCCCTGCAGACAGGGTCAAGCGTCCCTCCATCCACTCCAAACATGTCCATTCTGAAGCATGTTATTTTGTAATTATCGTCTGCATCGATAGCAAAATTAAAAGAGTCGAATTGCTGATGGATAGTAGAGAGCATAAGAATCCCATTCTGACACGAGTTTATTCCTGTCTCAGTTTCATCAGACCTATTTGTGACAAACCGAGGATAATCCAAACTTCTGAACAAATCTTCATGCGACAGCGGAAAAATATGAGCCGCCTCGAAGCTTGTCCATTCATTTAGGTAAGCACTATGATTAACAAATCCTGTTATCACGCATTTTCGATCCCTTTGTCGTACTTGATCTCGAAAACGTTGCCCTCTTCCACTAACTGTACGTGACGAACGTGAAGCTACTCTTGCGATGCATCGCTCATCAGTGACCGATATCGTACCTAATGCTACATTAGTCGATTATATCACATGCCTCAAAACAAAGTGAGATTATCTCCTGGAGAGTTGCATACTATATCATAATGACCCTCTTCAAGAAGCAGATCAGTAGGCGTTAGAGGCAACCCTTTTCCTCTAAGGTACACACAATATGGACAGTCCGCACGGATGAGGATCTCCAGCATACGCAGAAATTTTTTTCTTGTCACTGAAGGATTTAAATATAACCCTCCAAGAGGCTCATTTGGCCGCGACTGATCCTAGAAATGGACGCTTCGATTGCGAAATCTGCCCGTTGACATATTTGAAGGTAATCGCTTTGAATACAGTTTCAAAACGGAAAAAAATTGTGAAATAGAACAGAGACTCACTGATGCTAAACCAGCCTTGTCGTAGTTAATGAAGGAAGATGAGCAGTTCTCGCGCGGGCCATTCGGGGGTGATGTTTTGTTACACTGAATTACCCGGCCATATCTGATCACAACAAATTGTGAGATTATGTGACTCCCCGGTAGCACGGGATTTAGCAGATTCACAAATTCTTGATTATTTCTCCCCAAATATGCCGACTTTTTTCCCTAACCCTCATGCCCATTTTGCACGAGTACTCTAGCGAAGTACCGAATAATAAAAGTTACCAATGAACCAACGACACAGGAGAAGTTCTTTAACGGTCCAGAGCATCGGTGAAGATGGAAACAAATGAGGAGAGTGGGAGTGACGAGGATGGTGAGGATATTATGGACGCGAAGATGCTGAATTTGCCGAGATGTGGGCAGGAATCTTGTCATGATGGCTGCACGTGACCTGGGTCAGTCACGAAAGTTACGCGTTAAAAGGAATATAAATTTCGGCGAGCCTACAAGCGCGTAACGCGACTAATAATAATTTATAAAGGTTTTACCCGCCAATTTTCTCCCTCTGATTCTCTTTCGTATCAATATTTGATATTTTGAAAGGGCCCGTACTAATAAGAGAAGTCACCCTGAGGCTACACCGCGTCCACAGTCGTGAAGAAGATACAATTACTGTCTCTTCCCCTCCCCTGCCACTGCCGTCAGCAGAAGACTCTTTCGATACTCCTCTACCCACCCCATCTGCCTTCGAATCCGGACCAGAGTCTACAGATGGGCCTATCAAAACGGGCCAGAAAACAGAGGTCCAGGGATCTTCAAGGCTAGTATGGACCTATACAATGGAGGAGGGGCTGTTTACAACTCTCCTGGATAAGGTCAGAAGTGGGAAAAGAGCCGATTCAGGGTTCAAACAAGAGGCCTGGGTAGGCGCTTTGGAGGTCGTCCGATCAATAGCTCCTTCAAATATTCAACACCTCTTATCGATCGAGAAGATAAAGAGCAAGGAGTCAAATTACAAGGCTTATTACAAAGATTGGAAGTGGTTGATTAGTCAGTCTGGCTTTGGGATTCACCCAGAAACACGTTGTGTTACGGCATCTCCAGAGGCATGGGACGAGGTATTTTAGGTATGTCTTCTCGTGGCTCTTTTGGTTATGTTTGCTAACAAATCAGCACCGAAAATCATGCAAATGGCACCGTTATAATGCCCTTGAATTCACCGAGCTTCTAGATGAGCTATACGCCCCTGCAATGGCTACTGGTAGATACGCTACTACGCTGATCAATCGACATTCAGATTCCCCCTCTATCGACCCTCTTCTTAGAGATCCCTCCTCCTCTGGAGGTAGCTCTACTCCCTCTCCTTATTCGGCCTCAGGCCCTCTTCGAAAACGCCGGCGAATTAATAACGATAAGTTAGAGAAGGAGGAGGAGAAGGAGATTCTACAAGCGCGTTCATATCAGTGAATTGAAAAGGTTATGGCACAGCTATCTCGCTCTCGCCGAAATGTTCTTCAACAAGCTATCGATCTTTTAGAGCAAGAGTACTCCAGAAAACTCTCAAGTGAACATATGGATGTAATACGATGTCGAATATCGAATATCTCTCCGATATGTCGAATATTCGATTCGACGGTCGAAGAATGCTTCGAATAATATTCGATATTGGAATTCGCAGTGGGGAGATTGGCCGATATCGTATCCGACGGCGATAGTCGGTCGAATGATATTCAATATCGTCAACAGCCCTAGCAGAAAAAGACCGTCGTCGTCGAGAGGGACTCTGCATGTACTGTGGGGACCCAACTTACTTTGCGCTAACCCACATCTATTTCATTCCCAATTGCGTTAAATCCTGGGCATCTACTTCATACCGCTTCCTTGCATTGGTTTCTGCACAGAACGCTTTGATGGTGTGGCCATGCTGTAAAGTATTCATTTCTTGGACTCCGCCACAACGATCCTGATGTGAGGATCAAGGTGTGTTCGTACTCTACGTTACGCTAGCGGGATGGCTTGCAACAATATATTTTAGAATATCAACTATGAGGACTCGGCGGGGGAGCGGCGTGTCCTTATGTGCATTCCTGCGCCCCCGTCCGAGCCTCTACAACCAATGAAAACTTTTATCATGAAAACAAAACTAGCCAATAAAGATAAACATATTACAAAGAACCAAATCCAAAACACCCGAGCATCCGAGCGGAAGAAACATAGCCTAAGATCCGAGTGCTGTTCCGGCGGAGGGCTCCGACGGTTCGGCGGTTGCCGACGCAGGCACGGGCCCGTCAATAGCCGTAGCCGGTACGATACCCTCAGGGACAGGCGTGTTCCTGGCACCTGTCATCCATCCCCGACGTGTTAAAACAACAGACCGCCAACGCTTCGCAGGGCTTCATGTTTGTTTATGGGCTGTTGAATTGTTTTTTTGCGTTTGTGCTTCGGCGTTGGCTGGGACTGTCCCTTCCTTTGGCCTTACGCTAACTATGCGTCAGCGCCTGACAGTACACTGACAGCTGCAAGTACCTATCTCCTGGTTGGAGGGATGCACGTGATACAAAAAACCCACCGATGGCGAGTCATCACGACCGCTCATGGTTTTTGAGCTTAAATGGGAAATTAAAGTAACAGATTATCATATCATACCCCTGAGAGGACGACGATGGAGGAGACTTAGAAAGATAGCTGAGAACCAATAGGAAGAGTGACGAAGAGCATTTCGATGTGAGATGGGGAACAAGTGACACTGGTGATAAGGTTGTTATTCAACAATATATCCATCATCTTCTTCAACCTCACTTAACTCGACTGTAAAAGGATCGCTCCCCTCTACAGCAAAGTAAGAATAGTAGTCCTGCTGTTCTGGGGAGTTCTGCTCCCATGGAATGAGGAGTTTCCTTAGGCCTACGTCCACCAGTTGGCGAAAGTCGTTGGCATCCATAGAAATTCGCAGGAACAGGACATGATAGTAGCTGATTGGAAACAGATCGGCGCATGAGTCGGAAATTAACATGCCGGCCTCTTGGAGCTTAATAGCCCAGAAGACGGCATCCTCTAGATCTGACGTTCGCTTCTTAATTCCCTTGGCATCTTCTGCGCGCAAATAATTATTGTCGATGCTGGTAAGTAAGTCTATTTCAATTGATCTGTAAGATAGCTTCTCACCAGCAACCTCGAAGCCGTCAACTGTTTTGAGACGGTCCAGATCAGATCGCGAATGAGGATGTCAACATCCTTTGTCACCCTCTGGTGGCCTTGAAAGTACGCGGCAGCACCACCAACAAGAATAAACATCGTAGGGACCGCATCCCGCAGGGCGTGGATACACGCCACAACCCTCTCTGAGTGGCTTGGCATCCTAATTCAAGTTGATTGGTAGAGATGAGCGAGTAACAAGGGATCCATATCGTAAAGTGGAGTTGCACTATCATAGAACGCGTTGTTTGTTTGTTGATCCAACCTGATCGGGAAAAGCTCGGCTGCCCTAAACCCGATGGGGCAACGCCTGGTCACAAAGCGGTTTTTGTAAAAGCGGCGCCACCAAGTCTTGTTCCCCAGGCCTCTTTTCCAGCTCCATTTCGGATGTTCACTTTTAATATTCAGTAAAATGGCCGATTACATTTCACATGAACCTCTTCAAGAATCGCCTGAGTGGGGCCTCTATCGTCTATCTGAATGTCTCGAGGAGCACAACATCAGACACTGTATCGCTGGCGATGCCATCATCTCAATTCTACGCTATCCATTGGTCATTTGTGACTTGTACCTCGCGATCGCTGACGAGCAACTCGAAGATGCGCTCACCGTCATTCTTCAGCAAGGATTCCAGGAAATACGCGGCCGCGATTGCTATGTGGATAAGGAAGCGACGATTGCCCCTCTAGGCTGGCCAGGATATAGACTAATGTCTTCTGAACTGCTTCCTCCTACAGTTATGCTTGTTCCCGCAAGTTTCTGGCATATGGATCTTTCAGTACCAAGTATATCAGAGAACACTTTCTTGCATCCTACTACACTGTGTCGGTTTCCAAAACGGTTGTTTTATTTGGATGGTATGTGAGTCATGATATGCACATCTCTTCTCCTTTTAACTCTTCCTTGAGTTCAATCTTGGTCGTTGTATTGGGCTAATTTTTCTCACTTATAGCTCTAGTCAATGCTATTGTCGAAGGGGCGCTGAAACCCGGCTGGAATATTCTCGTCTCTGGGTATTTTAAAATGCAGTATCACTATTTAGTCGCATGCCTTTCTCCAGATGCTCTTATGGGTCTGCCCCCGGAGGATAAGTTCTTTGTAGACTTGTATGGCAGACTCCTTCCACCGTCGACTCGGCAAAAGGTCTGTTTTAATCAACAGCAGATTAGGCAGGGTCTGATGACCGTTGAAGATGCCTGGAAGTTGATACCTAGGAAAGCTCTTGAATTCGATGCCATATGGCGCAAAATTCGGAGCCATGGCTAGTGTAGTTATTTGGCCTTGGCGCCACCAAAGCGCTTGCTGAGACTTTCGTTTTGGATGTGCATCTCGGCTTCGATACTTTAGAAAGACGACTTGTGACAAAGGCAAAATGTCTTACGCCTGAGGGCAGGCATCCGCCTCGTTAGAGTGAATATGGAGGAGGGTCGCTCCTACCACCTCAATGGACCTCCGAAGAAAAGGATGGCTATGAAGCTCATATTGGTCATGTGGTTTGTTACACTGGTATTCCTCGTGGCATACCTTAGTGCGGTTCCCGGCCAGTCTGCTGCTCTGGAAGCTCTGCCTAGTTCTTGTGTCTTAATATAAGGATTCTCCTTTGTAAGATCATATAAATGATCATCTTGTTCCGAAGAGAGCTGAGCTTGAGTGGAGTGCCAGTCCAGAGTAATGATTGTTGATGATTCGCTTTGATTCCATTTCTATTGTATATTGAATCGTGAGCTCCTCACTTTCATGCACCGTATTTAATTGCTTCATTTGAATTGTCAGGGGCTACACCCGAGTTCAGCTGGCTGCTACTCCTTCGCCTCCTCCCATAGGTCCACAATCCATATGTCACGTGATAGCAGGCCGCCCGACACGTGAAACTGTCGGAGGGCTGAGCAAAACCTCTACGCCTTGGCTGCGTGTGGTTCGCGCGACAGTCGAAAACGCAGGCTTACTGTCATGACTACTTGGGAAAATTTGCGACCAGCAAAGTAGCTTGGAGGACGGCTTTTTACTCTTAACAATGTCAGGAACCAGTCCTAACAGGATAAGAGTTATTAGTTGTCGGAGTTGAGCTTCGGCGGCGTCATCGGAGAAAAGTTATGTTTAGTTATCTTCAGTATGTTTGACCCTGTTTGATTTTTGACTCGAATATATTTTTCTACCTGTCGGGCGTGCACTTGCCATAATCTTTGAGTTATTTCATATGCGAGGTGAATAACCGTGGATTGATGCATTCAATTGTGTTCGAGTATTATGAAATGCGGGTTTTCAGACAGGGCAATATCCCGTCTAGTCGCCGTTGGGCCTTATGATTGCTTACAAACTGTCTAGAGTTACCTGTCCACTCCAGTTTCAATCGGGGTACAGCAGTGATCAGATGGTGGCACCTTGAATTTTGTGATACACAAATTAAGGTGTCATGACCAATAACAAATCAGTTTGAATGGGCCGTAGTGTCTTAACAGGTCGCGGGATGGCCCATGCAGTCAACTATTATCACTTCGTACTAAACTCTTGTAGATATCAGAGGCAATGGCGGAGGAGTAACATGAAAAGTCTTGTAATAAGGAGATTTTTTTGAGACGGGCGGTAGTAAGCAAAAAAAGGCAAATCAACTGAAGTATTATTGGTTGATTTGAAATGCCTCCATTGGCTGACTCTTCCCATAACTTAGTAACAAACAGATCCAATGTCGGATCAATCTCTCACTCTTCACAAAACGCACTAGGGCCGGCGTTTGGGGTCGCCTTCTGGATTTCGCCATCCCCGCCTTATCCGCTCTGCAAAACCACAGCTCCGAATGGCTTGAGTGTAACTTGACCAGCCACAATATCAGAACCCTCCTGGTTCGAGACCAGAACAGAGAAATCCTGATATTTCTTCGCCGGCACTTTTTGCTCCGCATCAGAGAAGTTCAAGAGCACTGAGGCCTTCTGGCCAGTCTCATGGCACTCCCGTTCGTAGCCAAGCACCATTTCTCCAGTCTCCAACTCAGGCAGTGGACTGTAAGACCCGTAGACGAAGAGATCCGTATATTGTTTTCGAAGGGCGAGCATCTGCTTCCAGTACGCCAGCACGCTCTCTGGATCATCAAGTTGGCTCGCAACATTCCACTCTCTATAGTCCTTATTTATCGTCATCCACGGCTTCGAGTGCGCAGTGGTGAAACCAGCATTAGGCGAACCGTCCCACTGCATCGGCAGCCTTCCGTGGTCCCGCGCTTTGAGCTGCAACTCTCTGATAAAAGCACCCATTTGCGACTGATCGCCTCCTCGAGCCTTTAACACATCATAGTATTTGTTTTTGCCCTCCACGTCGATGTAAGCATCCGGCCCGTAGTCTTTGCCGAGATTTTTAGTGACCAGCAATTTTTCAACTAGAGACCCCCCAATTTTTTTTATCAATATTAAACTCCCAACCGGACATCACCTAAAATTCTTAATTTGGAATTTTGTGCACAGACAGTAGAGTATACTCTGTGTATTCTCGTCGTACTTTGGTAACCGGGATAAAGAGATCCGCGACCATTATAGGGTTAGTGATACTTCACTAAATCGAGGCTCTATAGACACCTAGACTTCTCCCTACGAATATTTGGTAGTGTACCGCCATGGACACTAAATACGACCGAAGCATGGACTTTTTATCGAACGCTTCAACGATCTTGTCATCTATCCCCGCGATCACCAAACAACAAGGGCACCTGCCAGTAATCTATCAACTCTTAGCGATTAGCTTGAACCTATTCCAGAGAGCCTACTTCTCGAATGGCCTTATGTAGATAAGGTAGCAAAGAAACAATTTCTCCAGTCTGGCTGGGACTAAATGCACAATGAATCGCTCGACCCCGGTTAATGACGTCGTCTTATTATACAATCCGAGAAATATGAGGCCTCTCGAGTGACAATAGACATTCCGTGGGTTATGAACCGAGTTGACGTGTTTCCAGGTGTTGATTTCAGGTCATACGCGCTGGGGACCCATACGTAACGTGCATCAGGATAAACAAAACTTCCAGCAAGTGCTTAGCATTCCTGAGATAAGTTCGTGCTTGTTGCGTGGAGATCTCACCTGCAGTAGTAAATTGTGACCGTAAGCTGGGAGTGCTAAGCATTTTGTCCCACAGGTATTGCCTCGGTAAGTCATTCGAGCTCTCTGTCAAAAAGCTATACCCAGGTTTATTTATACTGTAAACGTCCTTTAGGTCCCTGGCAAAATGCACAGGCATCTGCAGTCCGAGACAAAGGTCACCAATTGTCTCCTCGGCGATAGTATACTGCTCATAGATGAACTGTTTGAGAGCAGTAATGGTTAGGATTGAACCATTCTGCAATCTGAGCGCTGAGAAGTCATCTGTCGCCTAAGTAACCGTAGGCACCGTATGCTTTTGACCGAACTTATTACAGGCCGCGTGGACCTGTACACAGTACGAGAAGGACGTCGACTTCCCCGGAACAAGGAATCTCTGGCACTCCTCATCAATTGCGTCCCTACTTTGTATTTAGACTAAGCAAACCTAACTTGTAAGGATCCGTACTCGTTGACAATTGATGGGTCGATGGACTTAGCTACTCTGTAAAGCATTGTGCTTCTTAGTGCATACCTTATGGCTGCTGTTAAGTGAGTGATTTGAGTATAACTTACAAAAGACCCGTTTGGCCGGAATGACAGTAAGTTAATGGCCCGGGGTACTAGGTACTGTGACACTCCACTTTCACCAGATGGTAGCAGGCGGTTCACTACTTCAAACTGTTGGCGCAAAACGGACGTGCTAAGTCTAGCAACACTGTCCACGGCAGCAGAGTCTGGGTCAGAACCAATGTTGCGTAAATCTTTCAATGCCTCAACTCTGCCGATGACATCGTGGACAGCAGCTGTCTGCTCTGCAGCAAGTTCGAGGCGACGATGGAGTGTTCCTATATCCATAACCGCGAGCCACGCAAGCCAGAGTACCTTAGCCCAGATTGTGGCATAGTTCTCCAGAGTCGCGTGCTCCTGTACTTCATAGAAATAATCCCTGTGCCGCACAATCAGCGAGGTATCCGTGGGTAGTCAGGGTCAACATACTTGGCCGATTCGCCTATCATCACTTTCCCCAACATAGGCTGGAACCCAGCCCTAGTGTCTTCTCGTGACGCCTCCAACAGCCGCAAGCAGAGGCCCTTGAGAATTTCGAAACAGTCGTCCTCTGCCTTGTGTAAATGGTTACCTAGCTCGCCCAGGTTTACAATGTCAAGTAACGTATAGCCTTGGAACTTGACTCCAAACTGATTCAGGTCTCTCTTATCTGTTATGGTGCTATTATGGTCTGGGATAGAGTGAATATCTTGTGGAATCCCAAACGTTGCAGTCTGAATCTGAGCCTCGTCAGGAGTCTCCATAGCCTCAACATATCGCAGCTGGGACACATTCTTAGATCGGCCATAGAACGCTTGAACCCTCGTTGCATGGTACTCAAGGACTTCGCCACAATGATACCTAGCATGGTGGGTTCTCAGGCCCTCCTTAGTTGTCACACACATATGATGTAACCTTTCCGCGCAAAGGTGGCACTTGAAGCCGTCCTTAATCTGAATTCTCTGAATTGCTCCTGAGCCTGGCCTAAAGGCCGGGGGGGTAAAGTATGATCGGCTATCCTCATCGTCAGACTCGTCGAGGAGGTCCGGGTCCTCGCTCGTATCATCCCAGATTACTGCCAAATGGGGCCTGAGATGGTACATGCGTAGTATCTGCACAACTGCATCTACGTT
>NW_027118251.1:0-12288 GCF_038497915.1 Lipomyces doorenjongii | reverse complement strand
TGGTTGATGTTGGCGCGAATAGCTTCATGTAGTATTTTTGTGATGGGCAAATGGGCGGTTCGGTGGTGTGGGCGGTTCGCTAGGGAAGTACGTTAAGTCCATATCTAGATCTTGATGCCCAATCAACAAGAGCTGCATCAGATCAGCACTCTCAACTTCCTTCAGCAGATAGCACCTGATACTCCATTACGCCCAATCAACAAGAGCTGCATCAGATCAGCACTCTCAACTTCCTTCAGCAGATAGCACCTGATACTCCATTAGGACAGCCTTGTCACGTGACACAACAAGCACAAGGCATGTAGCTGAACGAAATGGCAATGTTTATCATTCCTACCGCAGCGACGACAGTCTGTTGTATAACTATGTCGCAGGTCTATCGCAGTTAGAAGTGCTCTCGAAGATGAAAAATCCCTATCTTTCTATTTTTAATCTGTGCCCCGCTCACTCGGTCGCGTTCTCGCCGCAAATGGTTATGCGGCGACACACGGAGAACTTAGAAGTTCTGGAACTCCATGGATGCGGAGTACAATGCAGCTACATCAGCGCTGGTCCAGGTCGGTTGCTCAACCTGTTCCGAGTGGTGCCACCACCTACGAATGGATCTTGCAACTCGGCGTCTTCCGACGCATCCCCACATGCGGCCATTCATGTTTAGGAGGAAGGGCTGTTTACAACTCTCTTGGATAATGTCAGAAGTGAGAAAAGAGCCGATTAAGGGTTCAAACAAGCGGCCTGGTAGACGCGTTGGAGCAAGTATTCAAATTACAAGACTTATTACAAAGATTGGAAGTGGTTGATTGGTCAGTCTGGCTTTGGGATTCACCCAGAAACTCGGGTTACGGCATCTACAGAGGCAAGGGATGAGGTGCTTAGGGTATGTTTTCTCGTGGCTCTTCGGCTATATTTGCTAACAAATGAGCACCGAAAATCATGCAAATGGCACCGTTATAATGCCTTATTTACCGAACTTCTAGATGAGCTATACGCCCTGCAGTGGCTACTGGTGACTAAGCCACTACGGTAATAAATCGACCTTCAGATTCCCCCTTCTCGACCTCTTCTTCGAGCTCCCTCCTTCTTTGGTAGCTCTACTCCGTCTCCTTATTCGGCCTCAGGCCCTTTTCTAGCGCGCCGGCGAATTAATAGCGATAAGTTAGAGGAGGGTAGGAGAAGGAGATTTTACAATATCAGTTAATTGAGAAGGTTACAACACAGCTACCTCTCCCTCGCCGTAACGTACTGCAACAAGCTATTGATCTTTTAGAGGAGGAATACTCTAAGAAACTCTCAAGTGAGCATATTAAATTACCTCGAAACGAGGTCCAAATCAAGCATGTTTACTAGTATTCAAGATGCGGCTAGGAGAGAGGCCGGTGGCTAGCAAGACATGCAGGGCTGAAAATCTTTACGAATAAAAGCCAGCCGCACGATTGGTTTATGATACAGCTACGGAAGTGGATGCGCAGTGATGTCGCAAATCCCGCTCAAAAAGGGTAATGGCGAACGGTCGCCAGGGTCTCCCTACACTAGCAATTCAGACGCCGAGGATATATTTTGCATTATTTTATAAACCGAGACGGATTGCAGGCCTTGCAGCAATTGACTTGGCGGAGCTCAGAAGACCGTGCAGCAGGTCGTTGCGACATTTCTGTAGCTGTCCCCTTGCATCTTTGAATCGTTACGTAGTGGATAATTCATGATACTTTCTAGCTCATAATTTAATCGGCTGTCTTCGACAGTGTCTTATAGAGGATTGTTAGCATTTTCTTACGCCCTTGCAGACTTGGCTTGACTGAGGGCGATGCCTAGAACACATGGGGACAAGAGAACTATGCTTCTGCAAGCCTTAACAATATGATCTCTTAGATCGCCGTACTTATCGATAAAAAATTTCCGGCAAAGCGGCTGATGCATTTTGCCGGCCAAACCCATGTGCTGTATGCAAGCTTGAGCCACAAAATTTTTATGGGGTCCTGGTTACCAGATTCCCACTACCACTTTGCGAACACAATAACCCATAACATGGGCTATGATCAACCTTCTAAATGCGATCAATCCGAAGCAAAGATCCAAGAGGCCATTTTGGCCTTAGAAAAGAAAGAATTTCCTTCCATTAGGGTTCAACCCTGAACCCTGCCCACCGCTTTGAAGTTCCTAAGTCAACCCTCGCGGCTCCAATGGCTGGAGTTATATCGCGTACTGAGTCTCACGAAACCTATCAGATCCTCTCGAACGGGAAGCAAAAGACACTAGTACGTTGGATTACACAACTTACAGCGACAAGTTACCCTGCAACACCGGCGTTGTTTAAAGAAATGGCGGAAGAATTCGTACCCAACGCGTTCAAGTCGCGTCGCGTCGAAATAACGAACATACCGATTCTACTCCTATTGGCCACGAATGGCTCTACTAATTCTTAAAGCGATATCCAAACTTGAAAGGAACTTACTCACGCCAACTGGAATCTGCACGACATAAAGAAGCAACCTAAATTACAGCCTAGTTTGACGCTTTTCAACTGCGACTCCAAGAACAGAAGTACGAACTCTGCGATATATACAACAGGATTTGTGGTTGGCGACACTCAACCTACGCGAATAATTGTCGATTCTACTCCGAAATCAAATTGGAAGGTTAGTACAGGGAAAAGCAAGAGTGGGTAACTGTGTTGGAATGTGTTGACGACTGGGCCGCGCCTCTACCACCAATGGTTATTTTCAAGGCCCAGAATACCAATTCAGCATGGATTCCGCAGAATGCACCTCCCGATTGGCGGTTCTCAATGAGTACTAGGGCTGGACATCTAATAACCATGTTATGAGTGGCTACATAAAGTATTTGAGCCAGAGTCGGAGATAAATCGCCTGCTACACCTAGGAGAAGCGAGTTCTGCCCATGTTTTGGATAATAAACCATTCATGGATAAGCGTCATACGAGCGTGGATTGTAGTGGACGCTAGCCGCTTGCTAACCGTTCTGTCGCACCCAACCCACGTCTGGATGCATGTCCAGCAGGAGTATTTTCTATAATTCTGAATGAATAATTAAACAATGACCAATCAAAGAATAATACATCTATAACGCAATAAGTCATAAGCCCAAACACCAACTCCATTGCAATATCTATTGGCTATGCGTTTACAAAGTAGTATATCCACCATCGACAGTGATATCAGCGCCAGTAGTGAACGAGCTAGCCTCACTCGCTAACCACAACGCAACACCTTGCAACTCATACGGCAAGCCCATACGTCCCATTGGCGTGTTATTAATCCAATGCTGTACCATGATGGGCTCGAACGAACTCACGAGCTCTGTTTGCATGTAGCCGGGGCTGATGGAGTTGCATCTGATCTTGTATTTAGCCCACTCGGCCGCGAAAGACTTCATCATATGAATGACGCCGGCTTTAGAAGCGTTGTATGCGATCTGACATTGTGGGAAGTTAACGATGTGACCAGACATAGAACCAATGAAAATGATGGATCCGCCATCACGGGCCTTAAGGTATGGGAATGCGGCCTGGGCTGACAGGAAGGAACCGGACAGGTTAATGTTTATAAGACGTTGAAACTGAAAGAAAGGATATTCCTCAGCAGGGCAATTTCTGCATCTGTTAGTTAAAGGTACTGAAAAAGAATTTGCTCCGAGTGACTTACTCAACGATACCGGCAGAGCAGACGACCACATCAATAGCGCCAAAGTCTGTATTGATCTCGGCGAAGACGGTCTTCATGACGAATTCGTCTGTGACATCGGCTCTGTAAAAGCGAGCGGAAGTGCCATATGCTTTCTGAAGAGAGACAGCGGCGGCTTCTCCAACCACCGGGTTGACGTCGAGGATGGCTATGCCTGCTAGTCCAGCAGAACATAGAGACGCGGCCATTGCATATCCCAGGCCCTGAGCGCCACCAGTTACAACAGCAACCTGGGAGGCCAGTGAGAACTGAGAGAAGACAGACTTCACTGTAGTAGCGGGCGCTACTAGTGAGCTGGTGGTAGAAACAATATTCTCTTCCGAAAGTGATAGTGGAACCATTTGTGTGCGGTGTAGTTTTTGAGATACTGGGTGCTGACGAGGCGTTAATGGCAATATTTATGTTACCGGTGAGACAATAGTTAGGCAATTGATTCTTGCTGGATGTTGCTGTAGTTATAATTGTCCTGCGGAGAGCGGAGAGTGGAGAGTCGGGGCCACGATGCGTACAACGGACTTAGTGCAGCTGTGTCGTGTCGTGTCCCCAGTTTGGCTCCGCATCCGCCTCACGTTGGTCGAAGACATCGCCACTACTTCTAAATAGGCTGATGGCGGCCCCGGTTCAGGATTGCCGCAATTGGCGGTCAATAATCGCCTCCGAGCTGGGTTCAGGGTTTACCCTGAACCCACCAACTGTATCCGCCTATCCGTCTACAGCCCTGAATAATTACAAGCAGTCAGAAACGTTCCAAACTATTGTCAGCTTCCGTCGACGTCTAGCGCTGTGCGCGGGTGGCAAACGAAAAACAGGCGTGCCTGCCTGGGGGCGGATACCAAACTCTACTTCCCCGTATACATTGTACGCCATCATTAGAGGCGGGAAGCTGTGCCCAAAGCCAATTGCACAATATTCTCGGTGCACCCAGGCAAATAATGCAAGTATCCACCAATGTGAAAGAAAAGATTTGTGACCTTCTTGGAGTCATAATATTAGTCCGTCTTATTGTCTCACAACCTACCACGGCTCACATACAGTACATCTTGTATCGCGTTCACTATGGTACGGTTTTTAAATGCATATACGATATCAGCATTCGCGGCACTTGGAGGATTGCTCCTTGGATTTGACATATCGGCATTATCGCTACGGAGCAGTATAAGAGATATTTCGGAAATCCACTTGGTATGCGCCAGGGTAGTATCACAAGCTCTATGGCCGGCGGCTCCGTCTTTGGAGCGCTGTCTTCAAGTTTTCTTGGTGATCGGCAAGTCTTTCCTGTACGCGTGATGGTCAAGGACTAAATCTAACCTGCTCAGTTTTTCTCGCAAAGTAGCTATTCAGTTTGGTGCAGCTCTGTGGTGCGTTGGTGTTACCGTACAGTCGACATCAAACGGGGTTGCAATGTTGATCGTTGAGCGCATAATATCGGGTCTCGGTGTTGGCATCTCGTCCACTCTTGTGCCAATCTACCAGTCCGAAATTGCTCCACGCAGATTCCGTGGACGAATCGTTGCATTCCAACAATTCGCAATCACCTGTGGTATCATGATTCTGTATCTCATCGAATACGGCTTTTCCTTTCTTGATTCCGAGGCGGTGTTCCGCGGTCCATGGGCTATACAGGCCGTTCCGGCTGTTGTCTTATTCGTCTCCCTCTTTTGGTTTCCCCATTCGCCTCGGTGGCTCGCAAGCAAGGACAAATGGGATGACGTCTTGAATGTGCTCGCCTTTCTGCGCTCGCCAGACATTATGTTAGTGACCGGCTTGTACTCGCCGAGTATAAAGAGATCGAAGACCAGATTCGGTATGAGCGCGAGGAAACCTCCAACTCGTTTCGCGAATTGTTCTCGCGTAAGATGCGCAAGCGCGTCTTCCTCTCGATAGCCATCGAAGTGTGGGGTCAACTGAGTGGCATGAATATACTGATGCACTACATCATATACATTCTTTCCTCCGTCAACATCCCCTACTCAAGAAGGGCGTCGGCAATCCTGTACGTCATAAATGTTGTCATGACCATCCCTTCAATATTATGGACGACAGATGGGGCCGGCGTCCGACCCTACTTGTTGGCGCCGTCGTCATGTCCTTTTGGCTCTTCTTTATTGGCGGACTACTCATGCGATATGGCGAGCAAAACCCACTCGCGGACCAGCCGTATACTTGGATCGTTGTCGGCCATCCTATTGCAAGCCGCTCTATTTTAGCATGCACATATCTTGCCGTTGCCACTTTCGCCATGTCCTGGGGCCCTGTAAGTTGGATATATCCCCCCGAGATCGTCCCACTCCGCATCCGCGCGAAGTCCGTCTCTCTTGCTACCGCGGGGAATTGGGCTACTAATTTTGCATTGGGCCTGAGTGTACCAAGTTTACTTCGTTCCATTCGGTGGCGCCTCTTCTTTGCTTTTGCATCTTTCAACATTGGGGCGTTCATTCATGTGCTTGTTGGAGCTCCGGAAACAAAGAGGCGCACTCTAGGGGAATTAGATGAGATATTTGAGTATGGCGAGTCGCTTTGGAAGTCATTCTATGGACGACCGGAATCGAATAAGCTCGTCTTGCTGGCGAGAGATATTGAGATAGGCGTTCTGACAATCAAGCCCCCGTCAGATATTGAGTCATCTCCAGTTGCCGACAGGGGTAGCGCGTTTCACGTTATAGCTTGCTAGTTAGTGGTTCTACTGCAAGCTGTGGCTGAAGCTACAAGATATCGCCACTCGGTCTCACTCAGTGTTGGTCTCGTCTTGTACATTGGTTTCAGACGTCCTGAACAATGATCGCTTGTATATCGGGGCGCCAAAATCCATTCGCCACTTCTATGCTCCGTGCTATGGACTGATAAAGATTTTAGAACTTTACTTACACGAGCATTAAATGCCCACCAAATCAAGGGTTCAGGTTGCACAGATTAATAGTTTCCCTGGACATGGAAGCCATTCTCGGCCAATTTTATATATGATATGAAACAATCGGATTCCAAGGCTATCTGAAAAGTCCTTCTTTAATGTCTATACTTAATTTGCCTCGAAAACGTTTAACAGCGCCACTGCACTCCTGAAAACAATTCGTTCAAATTCGCCCACATCGCGGAATATTATACGAATTGATGTAATGCATCAATTCGAACTTCTGGACTACCCAAGCTTTCTTATCCTGGATGACCTAACCGGCCCATCGGGGTGATTTCCATTTATGAAAATATTCGCCTTCGAATGTGGTGTTGAGAAGAGTATCAATATAGCCCGGGGATATCGAGTTGCATCAAATACGGTGCTTGGCCCATTCGGCAGACAGAGACTTCACAAGATGAATAACTGCAGCCTTAGATGAGTTGTAAGCATATTGCGGGTAGGCCAGTGGACGATAGACCCGGAAATGGATCCCACAAAGACGATGGAGCCTCCTCTGCCGGCATCGATCAGGGTTCAGGGTGAAGGAGGTCTTTGGCCAGAAGGGTCTGGAATGACGCGTTGGCTATTTTTAACAGAGCGAAAGAGGCTTACGACGGTGAAAATGAAGATACCGCGACCCGAGGAAGGCCGGCCCTTTCCTTGATGATTGATATCTCTTAGGTCGGATGTGCAGAAGCGGACTGAAGTGCAAGAGCTGTGCTTCTAGATTCGGTAACCGGAATACTCTGACGGGTGGGCATAAAACTCAACAAACGAAGTCGACGCCATGCTTATGCCATATCGGTGGCTTCACGAGCACTCAAGGTTATATGAACCTAAAATTTTCTGCTGTTGAATACTGAATAGTACCAGCAAATGGCGCGATTTTGGGCCCGCTGACTACGCAAAGTCGGAGAATTGACCACTAGGACTTTTACTTTGATCGACGGCATCACAAGGATACAGGGTTCAGCTTCTAAGAATAAATACGTGCATGTGAGCTGTTGCAAGCAATATGAGATTGGTTCTGATCAGCGAAATTCGCGCTCCGAGACAGCTGCCAAAAGTCAGGGGCCAATTAACGTAAAGCTTAATTGGCATCCGCGGTGCTGCATGCCAAACTCTCGTCACTCTGGCACCCTGACCTTTTGTACCGTGCCAGCTTTCTCGGGTCAGCGTTCTCGCCAAGAATCCATGTGGGGCGCCGGTGGAGAAACGAAGTACAACGCAGGTACCTCAGGGCTGGTACTTATCGGTTGCCGCGGTTGCCCACCTCTTCCGAGTGGCTCCGCGTCTTGCAACCCGGCGTGGTCCCTGGCATCCCAGCACGCAGCCATTCATGTCTTCCTAGACTGCGAAATATTTCCCGAGAGAGTAACCTTACATCGCATGCTGCAACTTACTCATTGTGGGCTCAAGCTCATACGGACGTTACAATGCAAATGGTTTTACTCATCATGCTAAACCTACGAATATCTCTTCAGAAATGATGCTCAGCGACTTCCGATCCGTTGGTTGACCCACGGTATCCCTTTGGTCCAAGCATTAGTTCAAACATATGTACAACACAGTGACAGTTCAATAACGTTAATCAAATATGTCCGCCATTGCTAAGTCTGCTATCTCTTCTTACTTATTTAGGCTTATTCACATTGCACTCGCTTCAGGCAACTAATTTGTGGCTTGTCAATCGTTGTCTGCTTTCCTGTGCAACGATATCCGCTCCATAATTATCTGCAATGCCACTTTTGGAATTGCCTATGCCATCGATCGTGCAAGGGGTCACCGATCAGTCCAGAGGTGACATCGAGAAATGCAAGGCAGTCGAGCGTCATCTTTCTCAAAGCAAAAAAGAAAGCTGCAAAGGCCGCTGTCCCGCTCGCGAGTTCCCAGTTCCCAGTTCCCAAGTCCCCTCCTCGGAAGATGCTATAGTTTCTTCAAGAATAACAATTGCAAATTTAATCGAGACGCCCTTTGAGCTGTCTACAAACTTCAGGATGGTAGCTTCTTGTCCATCAGAATTTACGACGGACTCAAGCATGCCAAGTACACGACTCTTGTGTTTACCGGACCTTGAGCAGATGAGACTTGCGTACATTTTTGGAAAGTCCGGATTTGCAGCACGGAATCGAGTCAAAGGGTTTGCCAGTAATAGCGCCAGAAACACACGGGACTAAGGCGCCAGATCCTTTTCACGTTGACAACGTCGCCAAGCTCCTCATTCGTCGAAAGAAGCGTGCTCGGAAGATCATCCACGAATCTACAGCGGCAACCATGGATGCAAATACCGCAGTCACGGATGCCGAAGACTTCAAGAACTACTATCGAGAAGGGGTTCAGGAACCCAAAAATATTTCTTCCAGAAGCTGTCGTACGTCCCTCTGGACGAACTTCACTACCGCTCGGCACGTCATTCCTGTCAACCATCACGTTGATCTCCATCTCATCCAGCATCAGTTGCATATCTCAACCACCGTGGCAACCACCGTGGCAACCACCGTGGCAACCACCGTGGCAACCACCGTGGCAACCACCGTGGCAACGCTGTGTAAACAATACTCAGAGCATCTTAAGCGTTAACTACGCTTAAGGTTGCGCAGCCAGCAGTGATTAGCCGAAATGGCATCGACTCAGGGAGATCATCTTCTCGAGCACGAGACTTCGCCGGGGTTGAGCACCTATTTAGCTCCACGAACACTTCTGGGGTATGTCGGCATGACTCTGCTATTAATCTTGTCAAACTGTTTTATATCTCTCACAGTTTCTCAGAACTGTATTAGCAAGTGTTCTGGTCAACGGAGATGCTGAGTGATTGCCACCGGTGTTCGTGCGACACACAATAAAAATCCCAAACGTTGACCGGCTTCTGGGAGCTGTCAGCTCCAAACTCGAGGTATAGAAGTGCCAGACTCTGACCCTGACTGCTACATATATCAATTGGGGCTGAATGCTTTGCATTTCTGTTCCGGGGCCACCTAAGACGGCTACAGTCAGTGCCCGAACGATTACAGGACGGAGATAAGCTCCCACAGAAATGGCAGCTGGAGTCATGAGTTTGAAAGGCAAGATGACGCCATTAGCTTGAAAGGGTAGAAAATTCTGCATGTTTGAGTGTCATGATGACGGTTTGCCATTTGCCTCCGAAAGATTTTATATATATATATAAAATCAGGGTTCAGGGTTCATATATATATATATATATAAAATCTTTATATCATATGACGCTGATATCATATATGGTAATATCTATGACCAATATGAAACACCGAGATCAACAATTTTGACAAAAACAAGCAATTGAAGGTGTTAATATTCTTTAGAATATTTTTCCAGAACTCCGTACAATGGCTGACCTTGGGTTTACGATCGAGGACACTTGGAAGGTTGCCATATGCGACCATTGCCACTTCATTGTTGATAAAAGTATGATTATTGATCACATCAAGGGGATTCATCGGCTTGAAATTCGAGATGTCAATGCTGTCTTGTTAGTGCTGCGTATGAACCACCTCAGGATTCTTTTACCAGTGATATGGGATGACAATGTGGACGACCAGCTGTATATATAACAGGTGCTGCATGGGCCATGCAGCGGGAGGGTGCGAGGGTGCCGCCCCATAGTTAAGCGCCGCTTTACCCTGCTTTACCCTGCCCTGCCCTGCGCTGCATGGGACTGCTGCACCATAGTTAAGCAGGGAGGGTGCGGGAGGCTGCCGCGGGTAAGGGTTTCAGCCGCCCACAGTAAAGCATGGAAGGTGCGCAGGAAGGTGCCAGCGTCTAGTGGTTAGGGCCAACGAACCGTTTTCAAGGCACCGAAATAACGACTGACTTAATCTGGGGCCAGAAAGCCGGAGTCCGAAACATCACCAAAAATCGGCCAAGATGAAATTTTTAGAACAAATAGTCGACTGGAATGAGAAAAATCAGGCGAGTCGGATGATACAATTATTATTGCTATATTAATGGTTCTTACTTACATAAAAGTGCTAAGAAGTTTGGCGGACAACACCTGTACATATGTCAAGCATCCTACACACTTACTCTGCGCACATCTGCAAATGCTTGCCGACGACGAGTATGATTCAATCACGCAAGACAATTCAAACAAGTGTCATCAAGAAGATCGAGATTTTTATAGTCATAGAAAATAACGGATATGAAAAATATATAAGTCAATAAATTAACGTGACATTGAAAAAGTTCAGGAGCAGATAGGAACAGGAATGAAAATGGAATTATTTGTAGCGCACGGCAAGCAAAGAATCAGCCAAGGATGATTACGGATAGAAGGAGTATATGGGAAAGTAGGATGGGCATAAAATAGGAACAACAATTGTAGGAGTATTTGTAATGGTTAAAGATAGGTGTTCAAGGAGTAGTCAAAGAAGTAGTTTGTTGAATCTGGGGGCAAGGGTGTGTTGTGAGAAGAACCGTTTCGCGCTAAGGCCAAGTTAGAAATGCTCCGATAGATGTGCAACGGGATGTAAGCGGTGTAACTAAATCAGGGGAACAAAGGGGCGCCCCGAACACAAGAACATCAGTCACCACTCTCAGACCCACATCAACGCTACTTCAGGGGTAGGGACTCAGACCACTGTCCACCCGTGCCTGAGGCGTCTGCACAGTTGTCTATAAAAGGCCAGCCCTCCCCCCGCCTGTTGTAGTATTCTTCACAAATTTCAGGTCAAAACGTAATGTCCCTTGGAACACCTCATGTGTAACTTGTGGGGAAGTCTTTGAGAAGAAGACTGCCTTGAAAAAGCACAGAGACAACAAACACCCCACGGGTACCACGTTCAAAGTGGGGGAGATGAAATATGATTTGATTCAGGGGGGTCAGGACGGCACGTTCATGTGTCCAATCTGTGGCTGCCCGGTATCTGCAAAGAATAACCTTCGCCGCCATGTGATAAAATGTTGTGAAAAGTATGGTCCTTATTCTGATGTAGAGAGTGCCTCTGAGCACAGTCAGTCAGATGATGGTAATTCGGACGAGGAAACGACGACTACGAATGGTGGGGAATATCAAATGAGTTTGACGAGGTTCCTCATAGCTGATTCGTTTAGAATACTTGTCCCTTAATAACCTTGGACTCCAGGTGGACCAACAGTGGAGAGTCGCTAGTTGCAACCCTGAAAATATTTTCTTCATGCAGAGTTACTTGTTTGTTTGTTTCGTGCGCCCGGCTTAGTCCGTGGCTAAACGTCTTTGTTGTGAATTTAGACACCGGAGAAGTGTATAGTGTTTATACCCACTTCTCCGACATAGTTTGATATTCTAAAATATATCGGCATAAGCCTCAAGCTTTTACGTCCATATAGTGCTTTCAGGGTTGACCGACTGCCAATCCCTTTCACGAGGCGTGCAAGGCGCACCAAAGCGCTTGAGTGGCAAGCGCGGCCGGACCGCGTACCAACATGCGAGTATCTCGAACGGAAAGCCGCTCGAGGTTCGTCTTCGACGAGTGGTCCTCTGACCGCTAGCCGTCTTATCGACGAAGCGGCCATGATCAAAGAAACTGACGCCGTCGACGGTGAGTACAAATTGGCGTCATGCGGGCTGGGTTCCTGCCTCTGTTGCAGGAATTCCGAGAGGGTACTGTCAGAAGAATGAGCCGCACGGCGGTATGCACTTACCCGAATCGGAGGAGTGAAGCGGCGATTCAGTGAAGCAGCGATTCAGTGAAGCGGCGA
>NW_027118250.1:0-12927 GCF_038497915.1 Lipomyces doorenjongii | reverse complement strand
CTTATTCCGAGGTAGGACGAGCGTGTGGCGGTGCTGACCTAATAGGGTAAATTTGTACAGGAACTTTAAAGGAACTTGGTGGCAAAATATCTCTAATGGTGGCCTATATTACCAAGGCCCCTGAGGGGTCTACGAACATCACGGAGGCCCATCGCAACGCTACAACTGTAAAGAAATCGCATGTAAGGTGATATTTTATTTCAGCGGGGATGGAGGAAGTCGTGGGGTAGGTCCTCTGGTCGTGGGGTGGGTCCTCTGCCGTGAGATCAGGTATGTGGTAATCAGGCCTCTGGGAGGGGCCGTCATCAAAACCAGACCGCTACCCTGAATACCCTAAAGCGTCTTATCTCTTATCTCGCGCAACGCCGCCAGTCACGGCCCTTTTTCCGTACGTCCTCTCTCTCTTCTTCCCTTCTCATTTTCTCCTTCTTTGTCGAAAAATATAGCAACTACATTAAGTTAGCAGTTCGCTACAAGATAAAGTTGCTCCCCAAGCATGACGGTAACAAACCTTACTCAGCAGTGTGAGAGTCAGGTAGCATGCAGGGGTTACGATTGGATGGCATGTGAAGGTTACTAAGGCTATGTTAATAGCGCGTACTACGCAAACAATGTGTCTTGCATAGTCACGTCATATTATAAGTCTTCTTCTAATAAGTCTAGAGCTGTTTCAGCCTGGATATTTGTGATGTTGATAATAGCTTCAGTAGCCAATGCAATGCAAGTGAGTAATGGGACTAATGCTGTGGATTATGAAGGCGTGGATGTGTTCTACACCACGTTGGATGAATTTCATAGTTCTATAGTGCCAGACCCATTTGCACCTTCCGGACTGTATATTTCAAATACATCAAGAGACGCATTTTACATGCCACCGATAAGCGTGCAGGGGAACTTAACCAAACGGCAGATTCCTCCAAACGCATACTATTTGCAGACGCAGATATAAGATATACCATCATGGTGGACTAGTTGGGAAAAGATTTCAGAATGTGTGCAAGGGCGATTGGGCGCAGGAGGTTCATATTCAATTTCGTCAACTGAAAGTAGGTCTTACACAATAACTGGAAGTATATCGGCTACGATCATAAAGAACATATTATCGAGCTCATTCGGGATAAACACTGCGTGGACTTGGACACACTCTGAGACGAAAACATGCTCACTAGCAGCAGCAAGCGACGCAGTGTGTCTATGGGCGCAACACCAATATTCTTGGTCAGATTCACACGACAGGACATGTACAAGATTCCCACCTATGACATGTACTGATTGGGGAGATAATACGCATGCAGACTTCCCACTCACGGATCAGACAGCCACGAATTGGGGCTGCGCGACGGGACTGAATAATTGCAACTATTGTAATTAACAAAGTTAGCAGTGGGTATTATTGGATTTATGTGGTGATGATATATTTCGGAGATGCATGGGGAGTAAGCCGACCATTCCTCTTTGGGACTAGTTTAAATAGGCGGTGGTATCGATGGATTTTGTTATAGCGCCACATGTGGCCTGGCCACACGCGTCAGCCACTCACATAGATTGGTTGAACGAACGCGTCTAGAACGCGTCTCGTAGTCGCGTCGATATTCCTCATTCCTAAATGTTCCTCAGTCACATTCGGTTCACGTATAGAGCAATACTGCCATGAAAGCTGGTAATACATATGATCTACGCGTTGGCATGGTCTTTGAGTCAGCTGCTGAAGTGTAACAACGTTAGCAGTTCGCCGCACTGTGATACCGTGTGACGTTTAATGTCTTATCACCGTGATGAGATGATCCTCGTGTGCGGCGCACGATATGTCAGTGCGGCGTACGGCAGCGGCGTGCCATCCCACAGTCACACACTTATGGAATATGGGTTAATGGAGAAATGTAATGTTGAAAATAATTGTGTTTTCACATAGTTGTTGGGAGTGCACTCACTTTCCGGACTTTGCGTACCTGCCCTAAGTGTTGTTGTGGCACGTGTTTGTGTGTGGTGCCATATTTCCATTTTGGCAGAAAATAAATCCAGAGTGAGATTAAGGTGAATCATATTATTCAGATACAACAGACATTTCGCAATATTCGCATTTCGCAATTATTTACTAATAAAATTTATATCGAATTTCCAGTTACGTTTTGCGTTGCAAGGAACAAATATTGTACCGCAGAAAAACTGGCAGTGGGTCAGCTATCCATAAAATGAGATGCTAACTGTATACGATGATTTTAGTAGCACATAAGGGACCGGAGATACAGTCTTCAGACGCTGTTTCGCTGTCATAGACGTCATTTAGTGCGAAGTGGCTTCGACGGTTTCCACGAGCCTGCATCGTCCATTTGAAGAGCTGAGGTCGGTAGGTGAATATAGGTTGTAGAAGGGCATACAGCAAAAAATTAAAGATATTGATATTGCAACAACGGGATTCGTTAAGCAGACACGGATCGGGAGGAGACCTCAGTTTTATCTTACGATTTTTACAACTGCCGGCTCGCGCGTTTCATTTGTGTAACGCTCTGTGGAATGCGAGTAAGAATTCGACTCCGTTAGATTTGGTGATATTGTTCGGTTCCTGAAGATCATTGTTTCCAGACACCCATTCGACTCCGTTAGATTCGGTTATATGGTAATGCACATGAGCGGTTTAAGCAAGCCGGCGAGTTGCCATTGTACCTGGTACGAGAGTAATATAACGGTTGTTGGAGGAGCAGTCAGAGGAGGCAGGTATAAAACGACATGAATCCTCTCTGCCATCGAATAATACATCACAGTATACTCATCTTTATCTCTCATCTTTATCTTCCATCTTAGCACTATTGGCCGTATACTAGCCTCAAGTTTGACCTGGCTGTCATCAGACCGGACAGGGACAAAATGGATATCGTAATTGGGTATAAAGTTATTAACTATAGCTTACATTTGCTGTAGCTATCCTTAAGTTATATTTATATTTATTTCAGTAGTCGCCCGGGCAAAGTTGATGTGCTATATCCTCCTCACACTCAAAATTTGATCTTCACGGTCTTCGCGAAAAAGTCCTCCAGAAGGACTTACTTACCCTTCAGTACCTTCCCACTGAAGGCATGCTCGCCGACATCTTGACAAAGGCGCTGCCGTCCGCGCTCTTCCAGCGCTTGCGTAGCGACATGGGTTTGGTTCCGCCTTCCTCCCCTAGTGTCCGCGACTAAGTGAAAAGGTGGGGTGTTCCACAAGGGAGCCGCATGGCTGTAGGCTCGGGTTGGCCGAGGTGGCTTACCTCTGACAGTATACATTACAGTAAACCCATGCCCGACCAGTCAAAATCGTTGTATGTTTCCGCAGTAAAGATATCGATCGACTGGGCCAATACACCCGTAATTTCAGCAGCGTTCTCGTCGTCAAAGCTCAACGGTCCATCCACTGCCTGTGCTGCGGTGGAATTTCCATTGATGAGGCTTTCATCAGCTTCGCCATTTGTGGCCAGCTGCATCGCAACGCCCTGCATCCCCTGACTTTGTCCTATGACCAAGTCGACTTTGGCACTGAGGTCGCTCATGATACTAGCTGCGCTCGCCGCGACTGCAAAGCTATTCCCGAAATTTTCAAAAACGGCAACAGAAAGATTGATTGCGCTTCTGCCCGCCTGAGCCGACGCACCCTGCGGATACGCCAGCACAAAACCAACGAGTGTCATAGCTGCATTCCACTGCCACTGGAAGGCTTCGTGCCAGCCGGCCAAGATGGGTGTCGATAAAAGCACTTGATGCATCATGTGTGTTAACGCCATGGCGTGGGCGGCACATTTCATCGCGGTCCTATCCGTAAGGTGATGGGGCGCCCTTGCTAGGGCGAAGGAAATAGAGGGACGGTAGAGATTCGTACACAGGTTATGGTACATCAGTTCTAGAAGCAGACGCTGCCGCTGCAGCCAGAGCGGTGCAAACTGCTCGACTTCGAGGGCTGATAGGTCTGTAGAAAAAGGGACGCCACTGTTCTGACGTTTCGTTTTGAGCGCTTCAGGTACGCCTTTCAGCCATGCTTCTAGCCGCTCTGTGATTGATTGAGGGTTAAACACGTTGGAGGTGTTGGGAACATTGTCGTAGAAGGCTGTGTAGGCTGTTCGGGCCACCAGCAGAAGCTTGATATTGTGGAGGTTCCAGGTGAGCCAGGTGACATTCTCTCCGAGAGGGGCAAAGCTGGACCCTGAGAGCATGGCGATCTCACGATCGTCGGCTGGCAAACTGCATGTAGTACTGAAATCATGCAGGAGGAACGGACGACCTAGCTTCATGCTTATCTTGGTCTCCAAGACGTATAGCGTCCACCACAAGCGCTTCCGCATCTCCTTCTCCCGCCGTGGCATGGTCTGAGGAGGCTCCAGATGGAGACCGAGCATATAAGCTGTCCGCACGGCAAGACTGCAGGCATTATCCGCCATATTCTGGAAAGATCCACAGCATAGATATATGGAGCAGAAGATGTGACACTGCAGCGTCGATATGGTAGGACTTTCCAACTGGCAAGACAGGAGCGTCTGGCAGCGCCTATAATGCCATCGACCGGCGATGGTGGCATCATTCTCGTTCACGTTGGCTCTTGAGGCAACGCTGAGTCCACGCCCGACGCCTGGCAGCTGTGCCATGCCGTACTGCATGCACACTGCAATGACAATGTCAACGAGCGCGGACGGCTTTCGTTCCTTGTCTGATGTTGCCCACAACGACTGGTAGTGCTCTTTGAACTCGAGCTCATCGAGAATCGGAAATGAGGTGTAATAGGACTGCCAAAAGAGATCGAGGAAATACACTTCTTGCGTTGGCGATAGATAGTCACCCGCGTTGACAGTGTCGTCCGTTGCGGCCGCGACGAGCCGCGCGCCCTGCGAGTGGTCGTCCTGTGTGATCGTAGTCGGCACATCGAGTAGAAAACTCGCCGAGTTCGGCAGCATTCGATGAGCCGAATTAGTTTCTTGAAGGGTCGAAGTCAAGAAATTGTTGATGCGCCCGATGAAGTAAAACAGCGACGACGATCCATACCATGTCTTCTGCGGAGAGCGCGCGGTGCTGATATATATGCCCTCACAGAAGCTCTTCGCTCGACCTCCTTCCAGCAAGAGGTCCGGGTGACGGTCATCGGACGCTGGGAGTACACTCGGTGGTGTATTGAGCTCATGGACCGGCTTATCATTGTCAGCCTTGCGCTCCTTTGGGAGCTCCAGTTCCAGTTCCAGCTCCTGGACCCTCTGCCTCAAACGCTCAATCTCCCGATAAGCATGAGGAAGCGTGGTTAATTTCATCGCGCCACTATTGCTGCACTGTCCACCTCTGCTTTTGCAGTTCGAACACGGATGATCGTTGTCACATTTGACTCGATGCACACGGCACCAGTCGCACGCTCTGGCCACTTGGCCTCGTTTTCTCTGTCGGGGCAGGGGGGTCGAGGGAGACTCCCCAGACGCAGAGGCACTCGACACGGTACTCGAAGCAGTCATGCCGACGTCGAATGTGGTAAACATGGCCCGCCTTGAGTTGAGGGCACAGGTGAGATGCTGAGAAGAGCCTGAAACGGGGGACAGCGAGAGTGGCGGGTCTCAGCTACGCTGCTGCTAGTACGGCAAAACTAGATAGCTAATATTCAAATACCCCAAAAAAAGGCTCTGCGTTCTGAATGCCACTTGGGAGTTAGTTAGATCGGAACAATTGTGCTCCAAGAGCCTTCCTGTATTTCCAATCTTGCTCACAGCCCCAGATATACGCACACGGTCTCACATATACTCAATTCAGTATTCAGGTTGCCAGACCTGGTGGATAACTACTAGAGAATGAGTTCATCTTGAACTCCGTTTGAACTTTCTCGAAAATTCCTTCACCTGAACACGACATGCCTGAACCGGTCGCGTCAGTGTGGAGTCGTCCACAACGACGGCTCGTTAGTATGCACTTAACTGTGGACGACACAGCATGACTGACATCTCCTCATAGAACGAAACACAGGTAGGTGCGACGAACTCTGCGCTCCGGCACTACGCCCCACTTTTCCCCGGCTTGATTACCGAAGGCGGAGGCGGGACACCGCAAGATTCAACTCCTTTGAGCATTATATTTGGGTGCTACGGGGTCCTGGAATCTGCGAGGACTGCCTTGGCTGCGCTTCATACCTCAACTCCATTCAGAATGTAAATCGCATGGGCGACTGTGCTTCCCGTCATTCTTCGAATACTGCCAGTACCGGTGCTCTAGAATCGTACGGCCCTCACTCGTCTGTAGTGGGTTTAAGTAGTGACTTAGACCGTTTTCACATTCTCTCATTTCCATTGTGTTATACATCATTCGATAGAGCAACACGAGATAGACAAGATATCCGCAGAAAGAGGTTGGAGATCGGCCGGACTGTTAAAGTTCGAAGTCACTGAATTCTGTCCCGGGGCAGCTAGCCAGAAGCCGTCGTACCGCGTTGCAAATATCATGACTTGGAAAGATGAGAGGAGCTTTACTGCTGCGTCTACGGGTCGTACTTTATGAGAAATCTTTGAGGATATTCCACATTTCTCTAACAATCAATCAATCTTCCTCAGTGGGAAGGTAGTAAGGAGCGGATGATTCAACACGTCTAGGACGCCTATCGATGTTGCAATTGAATCAACGATTTAAGAGCATTCGATTTGGAAGCATTTGGGAGTCAGCGGGTTGTATATTACTTGCATTTGTCATTTAATAACGATACATGCCGATGGCTAATCGAACACGTCAAAATCCTTCATATAAACTGCACTCTATGTAATTGCTTCTCATAAGGGCAAACCATAAGCCTATCTATGGGAAAGAAGAGAATAAGGTATGGTGGCCTCGTAGTTATTATTATTTGATCATTCACAGAACGAGGATAAATACATTAACCCTCTACCATCGTCAAATGGGTAGTTCCTTGATATATATATATATCTCCAGTTTACGCCAAAGAGCCACTCCGGTTCGAAGTTGCTGAACCCGAGTGTACGGCCGATCAGGACTTTCTCTACTGTTCCGGTAATGCGATGCCCGGAGTATTTCGGAAAATAACGCCAGGGTGTACGCCAGGGTGTACGCCAGAGAATTGCAAAAATGTGAGCGCTAAGTGATGGACACGATGGACTGAGAAGGGGTTGTTGGAATGTTCGCTGATAGGTTGTTAGACCTTATTAGCGATTCCAAGAGGGATTGAGGTGGACTATTTATGTACAAATCAATGCTAGCACAAAGCCCCTCTCGACTGAATGATCGTTATCACTGTAGCTAATCTATATGGAGGAAAGATTTGCGTATTCTGATGAATATATCAGAATGAGTGAAGTTACGATCATTCACTTACTTCATCAAGAAAAAATCGTCCATGAACTAGCTACATCAAATCATGATATGCATATATCCCGCACGGCGTCAATGTGCTGATATTCTCATCTAAGTGATCTTGAACATCATGTACAAGGTCGTCGCCTAATGATGATGGTGCGAAGAGTGGTGTACCTGAGTCAAAGGTACTCCCAAACTCTAATATGAGGCTAATGTGGCTCGTAGTGGCAATAGCCGAAAATCTTCCGCACTCAGTTAGTGAGATCCAGCCCTTCGGCTCAATGACACTACTGTCAAGATACTAGCATAAAGAGATTATCAAGTGTATGGTTGTGCCATGTCTAGCAAACGAGAGCCTACGCATTTACGGTCTAAATGGGAGAACATAGTTGTTCTTTCAACAGAGAATAAGGGGGGATAATCATTTGTGAAGTAGTACTGACAGCACCCCACATGAAATAGCGCCAGTTACGAAGAATCGGCATTGAGGACGTTTGATCGGTACGTAATACGACGTAAACCGGCAGTCCACGTACGGAGTACATTATATGCAGCATTAATAAGAGCGTTACAGCGACATGAGGCAATGGAAATATATATATGTATATATGTGCGTGTCTGTCAATACGACAACTTCCTAACTAACATTAACGTCGTTCTTCGTGCACGAAGGAGCCACAAGTGGGTATCTCTAATTTGGTTATGAAAATAGTTCGTAATTATCCAAAAATGAATAAAAAGGTAACTATAACTTAATAGAAGTTTGAAACGAGGTGAAAGGTTGGGAGAGCTTAATTTCCAACTAATGTTAGTTTAACTTTTAACACTCCATCGACAATTATCGGTATGTAGTTTGTGCGCTGCTTCGAGTTTTTTGATCTTTAAGCCAACATAAGGGATATGAATTAATTGAATACTTTGCTAGCGATGGAAATCTATAATGCTCTCCTCAAGCTGGGCATGGATCGAGTGTTCCAGCTCCCTAGCAGAAGCAACACAAATGTATAGACACCCTCCGAGAAAGCTAGACCCGAGGAAACGAACTCAAAAAATCACAGCTTTTCAAAAGCCTCAACCGCCGCTTGTGCCGTGGACCGGGCACTAGCCGGATTCTGTCCTGTGACAAGGCGGCCATCAACCACGTGGTAGTCATCCCAGATTCCTTGGGCCCGAGCATCTAAGGAAGTTAGCCAGTGAACAAGAGACACATGGCGGAACAGCAACTATGCCGTGAGATCAAAATGCAACCAAGCCAGGATTATACTCACATTTAGCTCCAAGCTTAGCGGCCATCCCATCTATCATATCGTTACCCCAGGACTGGAGCTCCTCCATGATCCCCATGGTGATCTCGGCCTCGGTGGTGAAGCCCGTGATAGTCTTCCCCTTTATAATGGGCTCATTGGTCGCTGGGTCCAAGAGGTTGGCAAAGAGGGCGGGCCCATGGCAGACAGCCGAAACAATGCCGCCGTTCGCCCAGACCTGCGCAGCGATCTTTTGCAAGTTGCTGGCGGTGGGGTAGTCAATCAGGGCGGCGTGGCCCGCGGAGGCGTAGAAAATCCCATATCTAGAGCCATCAATGTCGGCGGCCTTTGGCATGTTGTCGAGCTTCTTCCGGAATTCGCTGTTGGCGTCTTGCCATGTAGCCAAATCTTCGCCGTTTAAGAAGTCGGGTTGCTGAGAGAGCCAGTCCGGGGTGTACGTGCCCGTCTCAGAAGTGAGGTCGACTTCAAAACCAGCAGCCGTAAAAACCTTGTAGGGGTGGAGGGCTTCAGAAATAAAGAGGCCGGTGGTCTCCTTGCCCTGGAAGAGAGTGGCATGGGCCGAGGTGATACTGATCAGAGCTCGACGAGGAGGAGTCATGCTTATGGTTGTGGGATAATTGTCTTAGGAAGATTTGTAGAATGACTTAAACTTCAGTTGAAACCGGGCGTGAGGAGTCTATTTCAAAGTGTTGTTGCAGGTGTCTGGAGAGAAAGTCTCCTGGCTCTGGAGAGAATGGCAGCATTTATACACCAGAAATGATCATGTGCCCTCAAGCTGTGGAATGCCATAATGACTTCCGTGTGTCGACATTTCCAAGCGAGACTCTCCTTGGAGCCGCGGCGACGATCTCACGCCAGTAAGTAAGAGCCAGCTTGAACTGATGGGTCCGGGTACACAGAGCACTAATAGAGACAGGAGTGTCCGGAGCGCTGGAAGGGGCAAACGGAGGATCCGGAGTTACTCCGTTGTCTGGCTGGAATAGGCATAGGCAGTCAGGGTTAAATAACCTAACCCTAATCATCACTCTAAACTCGGGAGCTGCACATTGGCTAGACTTGGTGAAAACTCAATTGCTTTCAGCACTGTCAAGATAACTAGTTACCTTGATCAACATGATCCAGCTGAACTGGGCGAACAATGTCGCCGGTGCCACATCTCTGGCAGTTCGGTACCCTCGCACAAAAGCGGTACTGTTACCCGGACTATTCGAGCAACTTTGTCTGCGCCTTTCCTGCGAGAAATCCCCTTTCGCGTGTCCGAGTCTCCGTGAGACGCTTATGAGCTGCAAGAAGCAAAAGTAACAGTGATCAGCCACCGTTTGTTTATTCCGGTTATCAATTCCGCATTATTAATCAATTTGGGATTACGTGACTGAGCCAAGGTTTTCGCCGGCCCTTCCTAGATCCCACCCTTTTGCCCCTATGCTATCTAGAGTATTTAAATTGTCAATTTTCCATCCCCTCCGATAACGGGCTACTTACACCTTAGCTTTGAACCTATTCATTCATCTGGGCTTATCTGTCTTACATATTCAGCATGGGATTTGATTTCACTGTCTATAAAGGTTCGAATGACGGTAAAGTGTTGAAGTCAACCACGCATAAAGACGACCTAAAGGGAGATCAAGTGCTGGTGAAGGTTACGCACTCAGGAGTGTGCTTTACAGATGTTCATTATCGACAAGCTGATATGGCGCTCGGCCACGAAGGAATTGGAATTGTTACAGAAATTGGACCGGACGTGAAGGACCTTAAAGTGGGCGATACTGTGGGGTGGGGCTACCAGCATGACTGTTGCGGCCGCTGCAAAAGCTGTCTTTCCGGCTGGGAAACAATGTGCCCAGATCGCAAAATGTATGGAGTTGATGACCTCGACCAGGGTTCATTTGCCTCTCACGCTGTCTGGCGTGAAGCATTTCTCTTCAAAATCCCACCAAATATGAGCGCTGAAGACGCTGCACCTCTGATGTGCGGTGGGTCGACCGTATTCAACGCACTTCATGTCGCTGACATCATGTCAACGTCACGTGTGGGTATCATCGGGGTAGGGGGTCTTGGCCATCTAGCTATCCAGTTTGCCGCGAAGATGGGATGTGAGACGGTCGTTTTCTCAGGTACGGATAGTAAGAAGGACGATGCAATTAATCTCGGTGCCAAAGAGTTCTATGCGACAAAGGGACTCACCAGTCTGAACATTGGAAAGCCTCTTGATCACCTGATTGTGACAACCAGTAGTCAACCAGACTGGCGTTTGTATATTGGGCTCATGGCTCCGGGCGGTACTATCTCACCAGTTTCGGTTGACAACAAGGACTTGACTATTCCATACATGCCTCTATTATTGAATGGTTTGCGAATTCAAGGTGGGATTGTTTCTGCCAGGAAAGTTCACCAAGACATGCTCAATTTCGCTGCATTGCATGGTATCAAGCCAATTATCGTGCATTTTCCTTTAAATGTTGACGGAATTGAGAGTTGTTTGAAGACGCTCACAGAAGGTAAAATGAAATATCGAGGTGTTTTGGTCGCGTGAGACTCAAGGACGTGTAATTCGTATGCTATTAATGTATATGAAAGTTTTTGTTTTGCTAAATTCATACCGGATGTTGTTCCTCTTGGACTTGATAGTAGTAATTTGATTGCAAGATACAACCTGGGCATGATAGGCAGCGAGCATTCGAATCGAAAAGGCAACTCCAGGACGATGACATGTGTGAGCCCAGTATCCCTGTCGGATGAGAAGGAGAATAGTAGGCGTACTCCTTGTTCCTTGGATGGTCTCATACCTCATCTCTGCAAGAGAACGTTAGTGCAGGCACCTAAACTCATTTGAGTGTTTGATAAGATACCATCGAAGTCAATAAGCAGGATACCGTTGCTGCCGATCGGCGGAATTGGTTGTTCGGAGCAGTACTTTTTATACTCTTCCTTAATTTTATGGTGGTATTTTTGGCGGCTGGCTTGGCGAGCTTCACGGTTGATCTTGTCGCAAGACCGAGCCGCACAGCGGTACAACGCTGCAAGAATGAGCCGCAAGTGCCCGGTTGGGAGTGAAGCGGTGATTCACTCGAGTGAAGCGACGATTCGTTAGGATGAAGCGGCGATTCAGTATAATGTAGCAGCGCTTCATTATTGTTGTATATATAAAGAGCCCCTGTTAGCCAAGTTGTACATAGGAGAATCGTGTGTTATTAACTGTATAATCTTGAGTACACGTTTATATCGAACTAGGATCACTCTAGACCAGTTATTTTCTATACTTCTTCTTTATTAGTCTCGCCCACAGTCCTCTTTTGTTAGCAGAATACCATTGAACCTATTGGTCAGTGAAGGGTTTACTCTGATCTGAACTACTCAGCAGCAAAGGTTTTCGACAATAACACACCCTCATAACAATTGAGAGAGACTAAGGCGTTCACGATACGACGTCATGGCACGAAACGACGACGAACCTATGGCTTCGGCTCCAAGCCCATACCACCTTATCCAGACCCTCCAGGATAAGATCGAAGAATTGGAACTCGCTATGCACAACCAAAGGACCAAGGTTACACCTTTGAAAATCGGCAAGGTGAACCCCTTCAACGGAAAGCGTGGAACACTCAAGACCTACCTAGCACAGATGCAACTCTACTTGGCAAACAATCTGGGAAAGTTTATGAGTGAAGCCGACAAGGTCTTGACCGCAGCTAGTTTCCTTGAAGGAGACGCTATGAATTGGTTCGATGGTTACTTGAGCGATTGGTTCGAGAATCCAGATCACCGGGACGATGATACTGTTTACATATTCGCGGAGTACGATAACTTTGTCGAAAAACTCAAGATAGTCTTTGGAAATATTAATGAGGAAAACGAGGCACGGCACAAGATGAACAACATCCGCCAGTTTGGGTCTGTAGCAGACCATATCTCTAAGTTCACTCAGATTGCAGCCTACCTTGACTGGAACGACGTGTTGGAGATAGAGTTTCACGCCAGTCGCTCGACCAGTGTGCGGCTCATGAGGTTAGGGTCTCGACCGCCTCGAGACACTTCTCGAGGCATCTGGTCGACTCTTTGAGGTTCTACACTGATGTCATCAGTTGTAGACATTTGTTCCTTTGTATTCTTTTGTGTTCTCTCGTGTTCTTTGTTGTTCTATAGATGAACCGGCTCCGTAATATATAAGGAGTCCACGTCGCCGGTTCTGTAGCTAGTTCTTCAAGAGAGATACAGTATAGCATACTCCAGGTACTTGCCACTTAGCGACTTTTCCTCAGTCCCAAGATCAGCTCACATGGATTCACCCAGGGTGTTCGTTGACAACGTCCAAACACTGTTGTCGGCCATACCGGACAGTGTTCGCCAACAGGTTATGAGCCCTG
>NW_027118249.1:6219-13509 GCF_038497915.1 Lipomyces doorenjongii | reverse complement strand
GTGCCGCCATGGACACTAAATACGACCTTAACATGGAATTTTTAGACTCCCCCTCAACGATCCTGTCATCCATTCCAGCGATAATCAAACAACAGCCTTGTACCATTCTTCTGGCCGCAACTCGATCTTCTTCGGATCTTGGATGATCGCCTTAGACAGCTTGGTCCGATCGAGAGGCAGGTTTGGTTCAAAAGAAATGACTGTGATGGAACCGTTGAACTTCAGTTCGCGCAATGTCTGGACAACACCAAACGTGCCGCTTCCGCTGATGGCAGAATAATTATGTCAGTAACCGGTCCAGGCTGGTCTCCAAGTGAGTGACTTACCCTCCGATGACGACCACATTCGCCGGTCCCGCGATGGCGCACTTGACATCTGGATCTCTGCGTCCGACTTTAATTGCTGCCGGCTCGGCCCTGATGTACACGGCTCCATCTTTCTCATAGACGTCGAACCTGTTCAGTGGGCTCGGCGCCGGGGCATCTTCGACATCTCCAGTACTGACATTGAAACACGCTAACGCGCGTCAGTATTCCGCTCTGCAGATGCAAATTGCAAAACGAAGTCCTACCTCCATGCCACGCGCACGTTATCCTCGCGTCGGGCGAGACAACTCCCAACTTCAGCGGGGCACCATAATGGGTACACCTGGAATTGAGGGCATGCACCTCGTCGTTCACTCTAACGACAATCACCTTGCCGCCCTCTACGCCCACCACTTCGGACTCGACCTTGTCGAAGTTCTGAACATCTGCCAACGACGAGATGTCCTTAAGCCTGAACTCCGATGTCATCTTGGCCGAGAATGTGGTTGACAATATTTCCTTGGACGTAGAACAGAAGGAACGGGTTGAGATCCGCCAGGGAATGGATGACTGATAGATATGCAGAAGGCTAACGGGCGTAGCACCGAGAGACGCAGTGGATCGCAATTCACTCCGATAATGATTGACTGCTGCTGGTGCAGCTCGGTTTACAAGTGCAAGGAAAAGGCCGTGTCGTCGTAATGCAACACCTGAACTCTTCAGCAGCATTGTGTTACTGTCACAGTCTGATCGACGGATTTGCGGAATACCGCGGACTCTTGGTCTTGCCGGTCACCGACCGAAAATCATCAAGCATGCAACTGTGGAGGTGGGTTAGGTCCTAACAGACCACCGCCATAAATTTAATACATAGGTGCCTTACATGACGTGGCGGATAGTTGTAACAAAGCGGAATAGTGGATACGGTTCGAATGTTTCGCCTAAGTTTAATCTTTATGCCTGCTGAGCCGCATAAAGATATGACGTCGCTCTGCCAGAACCTAACCACCTAAACCAGTTAAACCCTGAAACCCTGAGACTGCGGGAATCACACGTATTCTTACCGTACCGGAATCGTGACGTGTGTGTGGAAGATTTGAGGTCATCCCCTCTTGATTGAGTACTGCGGATCGTACATCCGTAAACGGCGTCCAAACCCTACCAATGATGGTAAAATAACAGTACCTCAATTCCTAGTCTATTAAATATGAATAATATAAATTATACATGGACGTAAATGCAGCAAAGTCAAAATGTTGCCGACGATTTCCTTCTCCCACACTGTCTTGACGTCGACCCGACCAACCCCCTAACCCTGGCCAGACAGCCGGCCAACCAGTGAGCCCGTACTTGAATCAACTCCGGTATCGTACTCATCGGATCACCGTCCTGCTCTAGTTCACCCCATGTCCCAATTTTACATTGATTGCGCGCTATCTCTAATGAGCATTTATTACGGTGAACATACGTCGTTGACGTGTTGGAAACGTCTGTTACGGCAGCGATCACCATGACTCCTGAGCGAACCTGCTCGACCCTCGGACCATGATCTGTCAATCTCAACTAATCAATACGCAAAAAGGAGCACAAGAAAACAGTCGTCAAATGCACTGTCGTCGAATGATAGCCTGCAACACTCCGCAGCGTCAAAGAGGGATCTTGGCTTCGTCGAGAACATGGCTTACCGGAATGCTCTTGAGTTCCTGATTAGGAATGAAGCCGAGCAGAGACTTGACGTGCGTCTTCCTTTCAGATGCTTTCGAGCCTTGGAAGATGAGGCGCATAAGCTCTATGGTGAAGAAGCAAGGTACAGAACTGCTAAGCGCAATGGTTGAAGCATGACTAACTGCTGACAGTTGTCCTCGTATCGAGTACTCGTCCAACGACTCAACTGTAACGATAATCACCGCTCAATCGGGTTTGCATGCAAAGGCAGCAGAGGCCCTCCAACGAGGAATTGAGGACGGGGTACGCAGAGAACTCCTTAACTGTGGCAGAGGCGACCTCGTCGCACGTTTTGGAGGTGTTCTTGACATCCGACTCAATGCGCTTGATGATCAGTTAAGGCTATATGTTAAAAAGCCTGATGGTGGGCTCACTTATTATAAAGATGGAGTCGAAACAGTAATCCCCGTAATCGAGATAGGCGTCTCCGAGTCATACATGCGATTGACGACTGATCTCGAACTCTCGATGGGCCAGTTTCAATGCCGCACTGGAATTTTATTTTCGCTTAAGGAAAAGCCAAAGTTCTGCTATCCAGCCCAAATAACCATGCCTGCGTACACTGCGAATGACATTGTCCCATTTGGTGATGCGATGACACAGGCGAGACTCAATCAGCCATATGGACCTTATCGCTACAATGGGCATGACTGGTTTGGGAGGCTGGATACGGCATTTATCGAGGTATTTAGGCGAGATCAGGCTGACCCACCCCAAAGAACTGTATGTGATATTAATGAGCATATAACATGACGCACTAATAAGATCCCAATAGAATGTGCTGCAGAATGGGCAAATGCTGTTGCATGGTACCGACGCTAACATTGGCCTTACTGTTGCAGATCCTTTTCCTTCTGGTGACGAGAGTATCCAGGGAATCGAAGCGGTGCTTATACACTTTGATGCAGCTCGTGTGCAGCATTTGCTAGCCAATGGAGCGCTTCTAACGGCGCATGTGAGATTCAATGATATAGTGGGGCATAGACATGACGTGACCCCAATGGCAACACATTGATCTGGCTTCTGACTGATTTTGTTGATACATGTAGTTATATAAATGAAATAATGGGCCGCGTCAATGGGGCCAAGGGGTTTAGCAAGCTGGACGTGAAAGACGCTTATTATAGGCTTCGCATTGCGCCAGGAGATGAGTGGAAGACGGCGTTTCGAACGCGCTATGGCCATTTCGAGTATCTCGTTATGCCATAGGGTCTAACCAACGCTCCTGCTGCTTTCAAGCGCACATCAACCAGCGCGTTGCGCGGTCTTATTGATGATTTCTGTATCGTTTATTTGGACGACATTTTAGTATTTTCTAGAACCGAAGCTGAACATACTGCACACCTCCATGAAATTTGTGACCGTCTCAGACAGTCTGAACTATACCCTAAGCTGTCTAAAAGCTGTCTAAATCCGAATTTTACTGCGAGGAAATTGAATTTCTTGGGTTTCTGATTAATCGTGACGGTGTAGCTATGGACCCTGATCGGGTCAAAACAATCATAGAATGGAAGAATCACCCACCGCAAACCGCAAACTTATCGAGATATTCAAGTTCTACTGGGGTTTTGCAATTTTTACCGCAGATTCATTCGCCATTATTCACATCTCGCTCAACCTCTCACGGATCTGCTTAAAGGCAGCCGCAACGGAAAGAAATCAGGCGACTTTTTTCAAGAATGAGGAGAGAAGCAGCGTGAAACCTTTCTGGCGTTATTATCTGCCTTCGAGCCAGCCCCGATGCTGATGCACTTCGACCCAGAACGACCATCTCGAGTGGAAGCAGATGCTTCGGACTATGCTCTGGGCGGAATATACTCTCAATATTTCGAGGACGGCTGGCATCCAGTTGCGTTTTATTCCCAGCAGTTCAAGGCCGCCGAGTTACGCTATAGCAAGGAAATGTTAGCTATAGTGGATAGTTTCATGCACTGGAGACACTACCTCGAGGGAAGTAAGCATAAAATTGGAAGTGCTGACTGATCATCACAATCTTCAGGCATTTATGAGAAAGCCTGTACGTAACGGCCGTCGGGCACGTTGGCTTTATTACCTCACACCATACGATTGCATTATACGCTATCTGGCGGGAGAATGTAACCCTGCCGATGCCTTATCTAGAAGGCCAGGCAGGGTACGAACCGTCCAAAGCAGAGGACTGTTCACTTCAATGGGATGAAGCAGCGCTTCATTATTAATGTATATATAAGGACAAACAGTAGATGGCCAAATCTGCCGGTCAAAATATAATTACCATATAAGAGATATCAATAGATTCAGAAACAGCAATAGACACAATAAACAATACCGGAAGGTAGACAGTAGCTCACTGTCGGCGTCATCGAGTCCTGAAAGAACCATGAAAACAACCATAATGAAAGGCAGAATATAATCATTTGGAACTGGCACTAAGAAAAGCAACTCAACTTACAGATGCTCAAATATCGAATGCATCTCGACTGCGGAACCCCTATGATTGCGCGCAGATAACCTAACATCTAAGGTGTTAGCAAAGTAGGACAACCTAACCAACAAGTGAATCCTATTCGAAAAAGTCTTCGTCGTGTGAGACCGTTGTAGCTCTTAACCCTGTGGCTAGATTAGCAATTGAAAATAGCAAGTTAGACATATAACAACGTGTACTTATCGCAGTTGAATGCCCAAGGGCGTAACAGTAACCCCATGGGACTAATAGAACGCTATGCAGTACGCTGATTGGTTCGATCGGCAACCCTGCATATTTCTCGTGAAGTCCGCCAATAATTACGTCAAACAGAGGAATCGATCGCAACCAGCAACAAGAGGAACGCATGAATTACTAACCATGAGAATTCGAACGAATCCATCCTTGATCCACAATACGACACTCACGGCTAAGTTCCGAAAGGAATTGTTAGGCCAGCTCTGCTATAATGCAGTCAACGCTTTAGAAGGGTTCATGTTAAGGTTGATCCATGCCCTAGTGTACAAGTGGGTTAGGGTTAATCTCCGTATTTAACAGTAAACCTGCAGAAAGTTCAGCTGTGGCTCCTCAGCGCTGGGTTAGATGTTGAGCAAATCAACAAAAATCGGCCAGACATATGCAGTAACTGCGACGAATTGCGGGCCCTTTAGAGCTTTTTTTTTGCAATCCTACTTCCAGCGCCGGAATAAGTCTATTATACTCTGCGGCTGCCCCTAGTTACCGTTGAGTTTCACTTTTTGTGCAGAAATCAGTTAGGTGTCGTTCTTTCTGGCTGTGGCCGACCCGACCCGTTGATGGATTCGTCTCGTCTGCCACTGCGTGAACTGGATTCGAGCTACGGCAGTAGTGTAAACGCTAATCATGCTTTTCATAGCGCTATCCGGACAGTATTCACCTATGATAATTATGGTACCAGCAATACAGAAACCGCCTAAGCCTAAGAGGAAAACGAACACCCAAGGATACCCTAACCCGTGCAGGATGGTCGCAAGCAACATGTCCGCAATCTCACCCTAATATTTACACTGTCATGTTAGCACACTCGAGGACTAGAAACTCTGACCTTAGATAAGTGCATAAGCGTACGATAAGTGATAAGAGCGAAACCAGGACAAAATGGTGTAATCACCCGGGAAACCTTGTTTAAGTGATGACCTGTACTACTGACATCTTCATACCATTCAAATTCGCCTTATATTTGTCTGTCGCTTAGCATATTTGTCTGTCCGGCTTCTCATTTCATATATTTTTGGACAGAATGTCACTCCTTAATTCATTTGTCACGGTCTTTGTCTTCATTTATCTCGTCGAATTTTGCTCAGCCAACTATGATTCTGCTGCAAAGACCAATGTCGCTCTGTATTGGGTTTGTATTCTCTGATCGTCTTCGATGCTCGACTGACAGTACTTCTTAGGGTCAAGGAGCAGGCCAGCAACGATTGCTTTATTTCTGTCAGCAATCCACGGTTGATATTATCACCATTGGATTTGTGTATATATTTCCAGCGCAAGGAAATGGTTACCCTGGAACAAATTTTGGTAATCAGTGTTGGGGAGGAAAATATGTCTATCCTGGACCAGGGAACAATCCTTCTCATAACCAACTTCAGTCTGAATGCCCACAGCTAGTAGCGGATATCCCAGTATGTCAGAGTACATACGGAAAGAAAATTATCTTGTCTCTAGGAGGCAGTAAAGCCGGGTATCAAGTTACTGGTGTCGCGGACGGACAAGCCTTCGCCAATTTCTTATGGGGTGCATTTGGACCTCAAACAACGGCTTGGCTCGCAGCTGGGAAACCGCGTCCTTTCGATGGTCCAAACAATCAGGCAGTGGTTGTTGATGGATTTGATTTCGACATTGAGATACCCTCAACCGGTGAGTTCTGCAATGCATGTTTAATAGCAACTTGCTAACAATGTCGCAGACAACCAGGCTGGATATATTGCAATGATTAACAGACTCCGCTCATATTTTCTTAGCGCGTCGAAACCGATGCTTATCACCGGAGCTCCACAGTGCGTTTCACCCGATGCCAATATGGGAACAATGATTCAACATGCAAAATTCGATATCATATGGATACAATTCTATAATACCCCTCAATGCTCTGCACGAGCATGGGTTACCGCCAATCCTAGCTACGGGTCGACAGGAGTCGAAAATACGAGTGGATTTAGCTACAACGCCTGGACAAACTTTCTTGTCGGCACAGCCAGCGCGACTGCAAAGCTGTATATTGGAATTCCAGGGTCAACTTTAGCTGCGCAACGCGCAAGCGATTATCTGAAGCCGGCCGAGGCCACGAATTTGATGCAAGCGTACTTCTGCAAGCCGAATTTTGGGGGTATCATGATTTGGGAAGCTACTGCTGCTGAGAAAAATATTATTTCTAGTAAGACATACTATGATGTCATCAAAAACGACCTTTTGGCATATTCTAAGAACACGGCTCTTAGTTGTATGCGTGTATCGTCCACCAGTACCGGGACTTGTGGTACGACGTATGGAGGAAGAACTTGCAAGTCGGGATATTGTTGTAGCAAGTACGGATATTGTGGAAAGTCAAGTGCATACTGTGGCACGGGATGCCAGACTAAGTATGGGACTTGTTTTAGTACAGAGGGGCTTTGTGGCTCACAGTATGGAGGAATATCTTGCAAGTCGGGATATTGTTGTAGCAAGTACGGACATTGTGGGAAGTCAAGTGCATACTGTGGCACGGGATGCCAGACTAAGTATGGGACTTGTTTTAGTACAGAGGGGCTTTGTGGCTCACAGTATGGAGGAATATCT
>NW_027118249.1:0-6122 GCF_038497915.1 Lipomyces doorenjongii | reverse complement strand
CTTGCAAGTCGGGATATTGTTGTAGCAAGTACGGACATTGTGGGAAGTCAAGTGCATACTGTGGCACGGGATGCCAGACTAAGTATGGGACTTGTTTCAGTAAAGAGGGGCTTTGTGGCTCGCAGTATGGAGGAATATCTTGCAAGTCGGGATATTGTTGTAGCACGTACGGACATTGTGGGCAGTCAAGTACATCCTGTGGAAGGGGATGCCAGACTAAGTATGGGACTTGTTTTAGTACTTGAGAAATTGATCCGGAGAGAGACCGAAGGCCGTAGTATGGGACCATGGGTGTTGAAATAACCACTGATTCCTTCTATTGGACAGTAACTGTGTAGGCTATATAGTCTGCAACAACTGTAGGGCTAGACACGATACGATATCGCCGGGTTTTGCCCATATCGCATATCATAGCGCCAGCCACAGAACTCTTGCAATATTATCGCTTATTTTATCGCCCCCTTGACGATATCGTATCGCCCATATCGAATAAATTTAATTGGAGAATATGCTGTAGATATAACGATATTGAAGCACATCATAAAACAGACCGACTTCAAATGAACCCTGAACCTCAGAGATAAACATTTAATGGCTTCAGCCTGTGCAGTAGTGTGATATTATGACACTCAATTGCCTCAATGGTATCGACCCCTAGTCGATTCTTGCAGTCCGTAATTGTAATCTTTGCGCTTGAAACAAGCGCTCCGGCTATGCAGATATCACAGGAATCGACAAAACATCTAACGCCATGATCGAGTGCTGGATAGGACTTCCTTTGGGTGGGTTCTAACCACCACGATTTCGGATCTGTGACCTCAGGCAAGACAGGAGCAAGTAGATATTTTGTATATTCGTCTTGCTCGTGACTAGAGGCTTTCTTCTTCTGAGCCCAATCCTGAAAAGAGTTTTTAAGCCCAACTAGCTGATTCTGAGGACTGGTTAGGAACTGAGATTGCAGTGGACTTATATTCCTCGAGCCAGAAGTAACTGGCTAACTAAAGGAAGTGAGGCTAGGAAAAGTCACCTGGATTTTCGACGGGAAAATTGTTGATGGTTTGCCCAAGGAGGTCCTTCCAGGTTCGGCTGTATGGGCGTTCGTCTTAGTCCTGTTTTGTCTTGTTATAGATCACTTACTTGAGGTTTAGAGTATTATTCATCAGTTTATGCAGACAACTCAGCCGTCGCAGATACTATCTCATATTAGTCGTAGCTATTGTGAGGACCGGCGATTTGACTGTCACAATTCATAGCATATCCAAATGTCACCGCCAGCGTCGTACGGGCAAACGGCTGTCTGGAATATGCATGAGGTAACAACAGCTTTAGCGTACTTCTAGGATGGATTTTATTTCTAACCCTTCAGCAGGTTTTTGCAATTTCGACTCCCAGCTGCTTGCGCTGGTCAGCCAAATATCATTCTCGATGTTTCCATTATGAATGATACTGGGCCTGACGTGCAGATTATTTCACAACAGATTTGGCATTTCTGGGTTATAACCCCTATTCCTACGCAGGACGGCATGGTGGGGCCCATTCTCAACAGCTTCTGGTGGCATATATCGTGAACGGATTGTTCTGGAAATGCAGATAACCAAGGCAGGTGGAACAGCTGTTTCACGTTGGTTTATGGCGATTGCTGTGATTACTGCCACACAACCTGGTGTTCCGCAACCTCGAGTGTCTGGAAATGCAAGGTCAGGGCCAGGGCTTGGTTTAGCGATATTCCACATGATTGGTCAATTGGTGTGAGCAATACCGGGTGGACCACGAACGAGCTTGGCTTACAATGGCTTCGAGAAGTCCTCTACAAGTACACAAGCGCTCGTACAAAGGGAAAATACCGGTTACTAATTTTGGACGGGCACGGAAGCCATATCACATCAGAATTTGGTCAATATTGTACAGAGAACCTCATTATTCTGATATATATGCCGGGTCATTCGTCAGATCTACTTCAGCCCCTCGATGTGGGCTGTTTTATAACACCCATTTGGAAGCCAGTTTCGTCAACGTTGTAGATATCGTGCAATCCCATATATCTGCATAGTATTGCGTACGAGATCGAACCATTTCGTAATAATCTCTGGATTTTCTGTCTTTGCCCGTTGATGGTCATATCTTCGGGAGTACTTTTACTTCAACTCGGAATGTCTTCTGATAAAATTTCGTACCCATTTCTCACCGACTTCGATTCCGCGCGCTTTAGTAAGAAGTAGGTCGCCATTCTTCGCACGTCCGCCACTCTAGGAGGAAGGCCTCGCTTATCCATTGACAGGATCCATTCCAAAAGCACTTCTTCTTCTCTTTCAGACCCGTTGGTGTGATAGAATCGCGTCGTGATGTGGGTTTTGCCGTCTTTGTATGCTTGAATGGCTAAGAGAATTTTTAGTTCTTTACTTTGATCGTGTTCGGCCATGGTTGCTGCGTTATAAACAACTGAAGTGCGTGTCGCGGAAAAAATGAAGCAGCGATCCGCTCGCTTGCTGTACACGTTACCGAATATCGGCGCTATATGGCGAATATTCTATTCGGCGATCGAGAAATGCTTCAAATATGCTGTTCGTATTCGATGTGGGGCAGATTGCCCGATATCGTATCCGACGCCGATACTTGGTCGAATAATATTCGCCTATTCGAATATCGTCTAACAGCCGCAGGACGAAAGCTCGCCCAAATAATATCAGCCCAGGAAGGTCGACAAACCATAGACTGTCTTCGCGACAAGCCTGCGATGCCCCGGGATTTGGCGGAGTGATACAGATCGAGATCAGGTAGCCTGACAGGAGCGTGGCAAGGGAGAATGTAGCAGCAGAGAGTGGAATCATTTTTCGTGCTAATAAATTGTAGGTTACGGCTACACTCCGATATACTGAGGTAGTTTTGAGACGATATATGAATCTACACGTGGAAGTCTGTTGAGTTTCGTCGTTGACGCGAGAGATTTTCAAGTTCAGACCGAGGCAAAGGAATGGTTCAATGTTACAGAGCTTGAGATAGTTAAAATAACTTGTTCGCCTATCTAGCACCAGCATGAAAGGGGGTTTTCGTCTTAGAAATCAGGGGGCTGAACTCATAGGTAGTCGAAAGTTGAACGTGGACGAGAGTAGAGGTGTGTACAAGTGCTATTCTGTCATGCTTTCCCAACCTCAATCGCCGCTTCAACCTGAGGGTACCGAGAGGGCATTGACAAGAAAGCCGCTCGACACCGAAAGGAGAATAAAAGGTTGCGTTCAAACTCGCAGGTAGCGGTCTCAGCTTGGAAAGCGATCGTCTTTTGAGAATACATGATGACACTGGAATACTCTGGTTTTCGCACCTTCATCACCATGTTGAGAATCCTGAAACATAGTTAGCGGTGATACAAATGATGAAGTGAAGATGATCACAAACTCGGATAATAGCTGAGATAGCTCAAATCGCAGTATGGAATAGCTCTTCTCCCTGTTGAGATTCAGTGGCTCCGTTATCGCAATGCTCAGGACTGATAACACATCTGTCCAATCAGCTCGAGTACCTGCAATGCCTGGATGAGTCTTACGGCCTTGAGAAGCAATGCGCCTGAAATGTGTCCACAGAATTGCACTCCCAGAACACCTTGCGTCTTCCCTCGACGACATCCTGCGGTAAATTCCAGCGGGCACCGTCTCGATGCATACCCATCTATGTAGTTGATTAGCCGATTAGCCTCGTGCTTTCACTTCAAGAGCCAGGCTTAACTACCGCTTGAATCAAACGCATGGCCAATCCCTAGAGCGGCCAGGCATTGTCACCGCGTCGGCCTTTGTCCCACTGCCTACTCACAAGTCAGCGACGCCATGAAGCTCTAGATCAATTTACACACATATGCACATTAAGGGGGCCAGTAGATATGGATAGTTGCCTAAGAGGCGACCTATAGGTGAAGCATTTTGTACTGTGACAAATAACCGTGGAAAAGTTCCCTAGAAACTGGCAATAATCGTGTAATGCCGTAGCTCATAGGCATGCTTATCGAGAGATAAAATCTATGAGGTCCTGTGCATTTTGTCTAACCCTGCGGACTTTCATCCAAAGCTGGAAATCAGTCCGCAAAGTCTCGAACCGCACCCGCTTTCCCTCTTCGCTCAGCTGCTTTGCTACGAGAAAATTGTTCACTTTTGTCAGGAATCCTTCCTGAGGATCTGGTAGCACCACAGGATGACGTCCACGATTGCAAAATCTTTGCTCCGTGATCCCTTCCGAGACGACGTCATGATTTCGACTTTCTTTTCGTTTTATGATGTCAATATACATGAGAAGTTATTTGTTTGTTTTTCCGTGCGCCCGGCTTAATCCGTGGCTAAAAGTTTTTGCTGTACATTAGGATGCCGAGAAGTGTATATAAGGAAGGGTTTATACCCACGTCCCGGCATAGTAATATTCTAAAATATATCGGCATAAGCCTCAAGCTTTCAAGTCCATCTGGTATTTAGGGTTCCTGACCAGTGAACTCTCACAATTCCGGCCAAGGGGACAAAACAAGGCAAGCAAGAACAATTGTTACAATGTAAGACAAACACAAACACACAAACACAAGACAAACGTAACATAAGCTATTGTTCCATCACACAAGACAAACGCAACACAAGCTACTGTTCCATCGCATGTAAGACAAACACAAGGCAAACGTAAGACAAACTATTGTCCCATCACAGGTGACAAGGAAACAAGGCAATCCACTAGTGGTACATCTTCACTCTTAGTTGGGGTACAGTAACATGGAAATCCAAGAGGCAGGATGCGACAGCACTGTCAATGACAGAGGCTGAGTACATTGCACTAGCCGAGGCTGTGAAGGAAGTACTGTGGTTGAGAATGCTTCTCAGGGAAGTAAGACATGAACAGACTTCGCCGACGGTTATCTATGAAGATAATCAAGGATGTATTAGCCTCACTAAGGACCCCACACCGCACAGTCGCACAAAGCACATCGACATACGATATTTTTTCTTGCGAGAGCAGGTAGGGAAAAACAATATTGATCAAGGACATGCCAACTGAGCACATGCTGGCCGATATATTAACAAGGCATTGCCAACTTGGTTTGCGCAGGCACTGGGTTTGAGCAAAGGAAGATGAGTTGAATTAATGAAATTCATTACATTCGTTTTATGAGCTGGAAAGTAACCATGAATAATGGAAGGAATGTAGTCAGAAAGTATGTAATCGTTGATATGTGTTTTTTAGTGAAATAATTGGATGAATTTATCAGTGTATCTTCTAGAAGTACTTCTTCTTCTCTTTGAGTGAGTTTTCGTGTCGGCGTGATAGAATCGCGTAGTGATATGCGACCTCTCAGTCGATCGTGAAGGGTCGAGTAGGGGACGTCGTACGACCGCGCCGCGCCTGTAATGCTTGAAATTTTGCCGTTCTTGTATTCTTGAATTGCAAAGAGAATTCTTCCCTCCTTATTTTGATCGTGTTCGGCCATGGTTGCTACGTTATGAACAGATGAAGAAAGTGTGGGGTTAAAAAGTGAAGAGGCGATCGGATCGCTTCCCGATCAGTTAGTGCAGATACTACTCGAGTTTACACTGCGGGTGGTGACACTCATTTTCGGGCTGTCTGGTCCCTAACTAATGCGTATATCCGGCACTGTAATGTATATAATGTACGCATTCCATTTGGGCACGAAATAAGCGTTTCGTGTTGTGGGCGTTGGGCGGGTGTCTACACCTACCAGTTGTCCCCCTTATGGGAGAGCATTGAAAAGCAATCAACCTTCCATACACATGTCACTAGTTACGCTCCAAGAGCTTTAGTGACCAACAATTTTTCAATTAGAGTCCCCCAATTTTTATTGTGATCAAGATTAAACTCCCAACCATATCACCTAAAATTCTCAATTTGGAATTTTCTGTACAGATAGTAGAGTATACTCTGTGTATTGCTCGACTTACTTTGGTAACCGGGATAAAGAGATCCGTTATCATTATAGGGCAGTCTCTAAATTTATTGTGGATAACTGATCCAAATAAATTCAGCGACCTGCCCTATAGAAAAAATTTCTGACCCGACTCGTATGGATTTGCGCAGTCCCTTTAGCCGGAATATGTGTACCTACTCATACGAAATCTGCGAGCTGGGGAGCGGCTCTTGCG
>NW_027118248.1:0-13668 GCF_038497915.1 Lipomyces doorenjongii | reverse complement strand
TGGTGGGCGAGCGGGGGAGTTCTGAGTTGTTTGCCACCTCGGGTCGAGGTGTTATTCGTGTATAAATAGACGTGAATAGTCGTGAGACTGGTCGGCATCGATCAGACTCTCAGCCTCCCTTCCATAGTGCACCTTCATCTTCAAGTACATATCCGCCATATACGTCCATTTCTCACACAACACCATGAGCGTGCTGAGAGTCTAGACGACCCTATCATGTCCCCGTGTTCGCGCCACAGTTCTACACGGTCAGAAGCACCTGCGGCTAAACGAGGAGCCTCGGAAGTTACAGTGTCCAAGAAGAAAAACAAAGCGAACTTCAATGGCGTTATTGAATTTCTGGCGGCATACTTAGATGTCGACAAGAGGACGAGCGAGAACGGAGTTCTGACGTGACTGCTATGTATCGGCAGCAGATTGAGCATCTGCGACAGGATTGCCGTGAGCTACGGTGCAAACTTGATGAGAAACAGCAAATCTTGACGACGAACGGCTTTTCGCGGCGTTAGATAGTCAGTTTCAAAGGGAGCGAGCGGAACTGGCAGCGGAGAGAGACAGAGCTTTGCAGAAATTGCTGGTCTACGAACTAATGAACAGAAAGTCACAGAGACGTCTTTCCTTGCTTGGTTGCTGAGTTGCTATGGTCTTTGCTGTTATTTTCTTTGCGGTTTAGCTAAGTGTCTAGTTTGAATTCACAAGCGTACAGCAAAATCAAATCATTAATTGTTATACCGTACAAATTCTGCTTACACATTGTAAAATGGAATTCCCTCGATAATTGTCCGACGGTACCGGTTGTCATTTGCTGGGAGCTTTCAACCTGTTGAAGGACCCTTGTAAAGCCTCATGCCCCATTCGGCCGCCTGCCGCGCAGACACCGATTGCCTGTTGGTCCGGAATAAAGTTGCCCGCTCGAAAGGGTCCTATGGCCACGCCCGGCAGTTAGACTTCAGCGGGGTTTGTTCTGATGGCCATTAGTTGTTGGGAAGGCGGAGTCTCACACCTCTACACCCTCTCTCTCTCTCTCGCTCTTCGCCAGACACGGGCTATTGCTGACTTCTGCGCCTCTCGTCTGGCTCACTGGCTGTAAAATATCTCCACCTGATGGACACTGTGTAGCATAATCGCGCAAATCTTTCTTGGACGCGTCCATCTTCGTGAACTCGCACTTAACACGATTCACAGTGTAGCACGATCACGCTCGGACGGTCTTGCCGAGACTCAGAGGCGGGGAATAATCAAATGGCTCGCACTTGGACGCGTCCGCCGCGAACTCGCACCTGACGCGCGCAATGCCTCTCTCTGGTTATAAATATCTCCACCTGTCCCCGCTGCTGCTGTTGCCGTTCCCTGTCATCATCCATGGATCAGATACTGAGAATGGATCCGGCGAGCCAAGCCGCTCCCAGCGACGCGTTCTACAAAGAGGGCGTGACTGACTGAAATCCTCTTTAGACGCCCGTGAGTAACAGTGCAGTTTGTACAGTCTATCTATTCATATTGCTAACATTCCAACGCAGCGGACGATGACGGGCAAATTCGTCGCAGGACTGGGTCCAAGAACGGCGATGACCAAGCCACTTGGTCCATTACCAGTTCCGGCGACGCGTTCTCTACAGGGGGTCAGAGGGCAGTCTGGAACCGTGATGAGTCCAAGGCGGCGAGAACCACTTGGTCCCACTAACGGTCCCGGTAACTCGTTCACACAACGCGCAAAGAGGGGAGTCTATGACAGGCAGAGATCCTCTTTAGATATATGTGAGCGCACTGCTTGCCTGGAACAGGTAGAGGGTCCAAGTTGGCGAGAACCAAGCCACTTAGTCCACTACTAGTCCCAGTGACGCCTTGTCGACAGGCGTCAAGAGGGGAGGCTTTACAGGCTCATAAGGAACAGTGTTAGGTTTTATCTCTGGGATTATTTGTTTCCCACTGGGTTTTTGTTTTGCCCGGAGGATTTCCCTACGCCCTTGTCCAAATGGATGTTCCTTTCTATAGATTCTCGTATAGATTCTCGCTAGGAGATCTATACATATGCGAGCACAGCTTTCGTCTTCCGGGGCGAATTGCTGTGTGCTGAGCCTTGTCTCCTTGCCATCTGGTCTTGCCAGGTGGCATGCAGGGCGGGTCCACCAGATCTCGCTGTTGTTCGTAATGTTAAAAACCGGGGTTTGGTGGCCGTCTAGTACAAGTGTACAACTATGACAGACACAGTACAACTGCTCTATTATATCTAAAGAGAAGTTGCACATAATTATTCGCACAGCATGCAGAAGAAATTTCAATTTTGTATTAGACAAGATACGGAAAGCGGTTATTTTGTTCTATCGGTTTACATTATGGGTAATAAGCTTTGCTTCCGCATAACGATCCAGGGAATGCTCGTTTACTATGAAAGAAGGGTAAGTCGCCGTTGAGCCGTATGAGGTCCCACCGTGCGACAGTTGGTAGCTATATCGCCTAGCGGGGATCCACAAGATTGAGTTTATGGGATCCATGAGTCGGGTTCCCTACGAGGAAAACTTTTACATCGAATGAGCAACAGTTACCACTCCATCATCGTGCACGGGTACAGGCTGTCCCGCTTTACAGCGCACCAGCAGTCCACAGATAGGCAAGCAAGCAAGTTTTTTGAGAGAACTTGTTTCAACTGCGAAAGCCACGTTTTGGACAATTCTAAGCAGAGCAGGACGTAGGAAGGCTATGAAAAATCAGCATAAAATTAGTGAGCTGTCCAGGAAGAACCACGCGCTCGCTACGGTTACGGTTTGCTCCGACTTTCAAACGATGATGCGGCTTTTTGTGCCAAGTTTTTGGTAGCAAGAAGGGCGATCAGGGCCGGGGTAACCTGACATTCTTGGAATGCGCTCATACATGCTCACGTAGTACCGATTTTCAACTGTAATTGATTGTAGGCTCATGAATGATTTGGTTTGATCATTTGACCTACCCTGCACTCACATGACGACCAGTCTTGCTGCTGTTCTTGCACACTTTATACAATACACAAACGCTCGCGGTACCCCTACCTAAAGTATATCGATAAATCCTACCTTTGAGCCATCGCCAGCACTTTGGCAGCACTTTGGGCAAAAGTCTCAAGGAAAGATGGTTTATTACTACGCTTGAAATGCACGTTCAAGCTACTCATCTTACAACTAAAACTTGCCAAATAATCAGAAATCATGAAACCGGAATTGAAACATGTCATCATGTAAAGGTAACCTGAACGGCCTGCAAGTCATTCGAAACTTTCGTGTAAGTACATACCAATGTTTTCCCAGTCGAGTCATACATTGGTTGTGGAGTAGCTCCGTACAAACTACCGGCTGGCGTGCCAGCAGGAGCTTTGTAAAGGGTCACTGCAGAGGACCAGGGACCGGTTGGCGAGGTGGCGGTTCTGGCATTGACCTGGTTATCAAGGAATCTGTCGGTGTATACAAATAAGAGGCAGTTGTAATACGTGCTCCATATAATCTGGCCAGCTTGGACCCGCCAAAATAGGTTCTCCTTACTAGACACGTTAAGACGCCCTGTCTGCCAACTTGTGCCGTTCCAGTATTCGTACGCAGAGAGAGTCGTCGCAGATGAAGTCAACACGCGACAGACGTAGACATATTCTGCCGAAGTATTGCCGTGGCCGTACGCATAGATATACTCGCCGAATTTGAGCCAACAACTATCACCACACCAGGGTTCCGTAGTTGCGTCCCACCAATATTCCGCAAGCCGCGTGCACGACGGCAAATTGTTGTTCATGGTAACCAACGCAACGCCTGCGCCAATGTAATTGTTGACGCCGCCAGGTCTATGGTTCTTGAGAAAGAACAAGATTCCCGTCCCAGTCCCTGTTTCGACCACGTTGGCGATGCCGATAGCATCTACGCTGTTATTCTCGTTCCAAGTTGAATTGAGCGGACAAAATTGCTGTGGGAATCCGGCACTATTTAGCAACACGTCAACGACTTGAAGAGGATTAGAAGTCGCTTGTGCCACACTGTTAGACGCGAGGCCATAAAAAGTATTGCTGTAAGACGAATCGCGGTACAGCGTGTCGCCGTAAGTAAGCAGAGTGATATTCCCGATATTGCGGTTAAACCCATTGTCGCGAACACAGTAGGTCGTAACGCTGTGGATGTCACCGAGGAAAGTAACGGAATTCACGGTGACAGGTAACGTGCCTTTTGTAGTTGTCATATTTGAACTTGGTCCTGAACATGGAGACAGAAGTCGCCCGCATATTTATAATTTGTTCCCTACTCTTGTTGCCCACCCGATAACCCGGAGAGGCAAATCACGCAAATGAAACATACCTCCATGGCCCCAGCGAAGACGGCAGCGATCACCTCCACTGTTTGAGTCTGAATGGCAAACAGACACCGTTATTCTTCTAGACGATGATGACTTCCTACCTCGTGCTTCTGAACAGACCATGCGACCTCATACGCAAGCTTCTCAGGGTCAATTTGCTCTGCGACACTGAACTCGTGGACTTCTGACTTGAATTGACTACCCATGTATATAACGGCATCTGCGTCACTAAAGAAAAGTGTGACCACAAATAACGAGTGTTGAAGAACTGTCCTAGTCAAATTTCCGTGAAACAGTTGCATAGTCACACAGCTGAGTAGGAAGTAGCTAGCCTCCTCTGATCTCTCTTGGAGGGGTATCATGCCAGACATGCTGTGGACCCTGCCCAGGCGCTTCCGTTCCTTGCATGTCGGGAGCATGACTCCCGAGTAAAACCTCTTATCCCTGACTCCGCAACAAAAATACCGCCGCCAACAGAGAGATGGTTTAGGAACAAGGGCGTGCCAACGTGTTTAGAGTTTGCTCGAGTTCCCGATTACCACTTGACCACGAATTTGAAACCATCAGGTGTCAGATGACACCTTTGTTAGATGCCAAAATTACGTATGCAGTACGCAAGGACGACGGCTCATCAAAAAACCACGACGACATCAATATTTGACGCTTAACTTTGATGACAACCGTTGAACTTCCGAAATCGAAATGCTGAATCCTTCTCCAAGTTAAAGTATCGTGGAACAAGCTGAATTTTCTTGTCTTGTAAGTTCGCAAGTGACGAATTTGAAGAGACGGTGCTTGTAAACCACTTGAACGCTTAATATAAACATTTAGGCTATATATGTAACGAAAAAGCTGATTCCTTCGACAGTTTAATTTGCGATTCACCACACCCATCTTATGGGACGAACCAACAAATGGAGAAGCACGCCGCGCGGGCTGAGCTCGTTGGGCGCGGGCGCCCAATAAATAGAGAAGGTGACGGAAGCGTAGGAGCCTGTAGCAACCGAGAACTTTAGGGTTCCCGGGGCATGATTAGCCAGCGGGAGGGACTGTGTTCAACCCTAAACCGTGTGGAATAAACATGTGGGGCTAGGGTAGTGGTGACCGAGGCTAATGATTAGCGTCACCAACTCGCGCGGGGCACAGAGCAATTGACATGAGTAATGGTACGAACATGGCAAATCTTACAATAATGTTTATATCTATGAGAAGTCGAGATATTCCATTGCAGCAATGGGTTCGCGGCATTCTTTGCTCAACCTCATTACCATTGATGGTGCCATTGCAAACGTGACGGATTTGTATTCGATATTCCTATCTGCCGGATAAGAAAATGGCGGATCCTAATCCGCCTTATTTCGAATATATCCGCCGTAATCTGCCTTAGTCGGATAATACCATTAATCGTTGCTCTCTAGCCTAATCTAGTTACAACGTGCCTTTTGTAGTTTAATGTGATATCAACATAACAGGCTACTCCCATCTTCGTCGGCCACTTCCGTTTTACTTTAGTCCGTGTCACACAATGATTCACCTGTAAGCATACTCGTGTTCGGAATCACGATTGCCAGCTTTCACTGTGTGCTGAATACTCTGCCTGAGCCGACACCTTCCACGATCCAGTAGCTTCTGGGCACTCCCCTTGCTTCCTACTTTGCTTCGTTCGTTCTTTATTGTGGTCAGCATTGATAATCCTTTCTGGTTCCATGTTGCTCCAGGCTTCGTCAGTATTACTGCCGGAAAATCTATTTGCTGACGGTTAGTTATTTTCACATAGTAACAGGTTTCGTAGCTGTTACCAGAGGATTCTAAGGTACTCTATCTTAGCTGTCCGCTCTCAAGAACAAGCCAGATCCTTATCGCGAAACTGACTGCCTCCCTCTATATAAGCCAGAAATGGACCGTATGATAATGCGCCGCAAACGCCTCGACTACCCGGTACTAAACGATGGAATCGACGAAGAGGCCCCTCCTGAGGATTGACTCGGCAGCTCTCAAGTCAATATTAATACTCTTCCTGATTATGATATCTTCCCTCGGACTCAGATTCAACAGTGGAGCCTTCACTGGATGTTTCATGCTGAAGCCTCAGTAGGTCAGTGATATTCCTTTGGCACCGTTGCCAATTCTGATTTCGTTTCTGTCACGACTTTCCCGATCACGGTTCGCGGTTCGTGTGAACTCGACCGTCTTGTTCTTCCGATTGATTTCTGAACTGTATCCCAGGATAATCTTTGCGTATTGTAATGGGATTACAATACGACGAAATTGTCGAACTCTTTGAAATGCTCGTTTGTCTCTGATCGACAATTTTACCCAATCATGTGCTGGCACGCACACTGCGGTCACTTTACAGTGGGTTTTGCCCACGACCGTGTTATCTCAGACAGAGTCGGTTAAAGTGTCGCAGTCCCATCGCTTGGCTGCGGCCAAGGCTGGGCCGGCCACAGTGTGTGACCTTCGTCCTAACACAACAGGCTAGCACGCTCGGCCACTTTATCCGTTGGTACAGACTCGATCTGGAATTTATTCGGCGCGCCCTGGTGCAATCGCAGTTGCTGTGCGTCTCGGGTCGAAGCGACCCAGCGTGCTCGTCACTCGGATCGTTGACGAAAGCTAGTGAGAAGCAGCAGCAGACCGAGTAGGATGGCTAGCAGCCTAGAGAGCCCCATTAGAGTTGCCCGTTTTACCGAGTCATTTCAGAAACGATATCCATTATTTAATATCTGAGATTAAGATAATAAATGCGAATATATCTATAAACGGTGATTAGTTTGTGCACTCATCATGACTGATAAATCCAAAACGGCTATTACAAAATGTTTTGCGAAAACTTCTAGTGCAAGCTGTCATCAGCCTCATGGTGAAGTGGATCGTACCTAGCAAAAGTCACCTACCCTAAGATGCTCCGTCACAAGATAAGCTAAGATTGCGTGAGTATGGCGTATCATGCGTGGGCTGGGGAAAGGTCCATGCACACCGCGCTAATTTGTACAGTTTGTAGTACCAATGATGATATTCCGTCCTCAATCTGCTGAAAACTGATTCCCGGTCTGCTATTTTTTCCGGACAAAGGATTTATCCCATGTTGAATTATTAGATAATTGGACTGCTCGCCGATTTGGCTGGCGTAGGCTCACACTCAACTGATAACACGATTTCCGGGCTCTGCCAGGCGAGAGTGTATAGGCCGGCGGCCCGAGCTCTGCGTCAAGGTACCGCGACAGATTAGAGTCAGAGTGATCTGGCTTCTGATCCGTGCGCGACTTTCTTTCTTGAATTATGCGTGCGCTGTCAATCAGCCGCCTCAGAACTTATTCTAGCGCCGTTATCTAGGAACCTGTAATCAGCGATTGATAGCTGACCCACATTTAAGCTTTCGTTTCCGGGTCGGTCAGGAGCAATTGCTGATCTTATGGCCCACGGAATATGCCATTCATAACATTTTGGGAGGACAACCACTGACTCGTTAGCTTGCGGTTCCGCGCTGACAGCACGTTGGATTAGCTAATTGACCAACGGGGTGATGGACCAGCACGGGCTAGACGAGCTTGAGGTTTGGGGTCAGACAGGATACAGCCATGCCAGCCCAATGCACCACAGTGCTGACCAGTTGCAGGCTGCGCTGAACGAATACCCTAAATTTGTCCTGTTACGGTGCTATATCTTACGGAAAACAGAGATTCTCTGTGCTGAACAGCGACTGCCATGGTCGGTACACGTTGCAGAGAATGACTTACTGAGTTCGGGTCAGGCGATAAGGTGTCGCTGAGATGCAGCCATTCACAAATCAGTCGCGCTCTTCGCATTGCCTAACCGATGGTAATACAACAGCAAGTCCAAGCTAGGAAACTACGTGGGATCATTGCAATATGGAGAATTGAATTGCCCAACTTAAAGTTAATTCGGAATAAACGCGGGAACTGAAACTATCAGCCCTTAACATTACAATGCTTCCAAGCTTTGATCTCGATAGAGAATTTTCCGTCATGCGATTCGGCTTTTGAAAAACCTGAGATTGATCAATGCGGACTCTATCACGACGATCACAAGACTTGGCATTCCGTGAGAGAAAGGCAAGTTTATCTTATCATCTGTCAGGAACCTGACAGGATTTTGCGCCGCTACACGCCACTCCTGATTGTCCCTGAGGCTGTGCCATGTGCCACAGTGCGTAACGGACACTAACATCACAAGCGCTGCAGCTAACGCAGGTTAAGGGGATTTGGGTATATTAAGATAGTACGTTTTACCAGTTTCTATTTTTCTGGTGTTATTTCTTTCTATTGACCAAGTTCTATGATTGTTAATTACTATTTTCGTGATATATATTTTGGTGGGTTCTATATCTATTCTAGCAGATGTATATAACGATGAGGAAGGAATGTTGCTGCTCGCTAACCACTGTTGTGGCTCATTACTGTGGTAAAAACTTTAAATACATTCGTCCCCCTCCCGCAGTTCTGAGACTTGAATTGCAAGGTATGCCCACAAATTCAATGCACGCGCTCCGTATAGCTCCACCTAAGATCATGGGCATGAGCAGCAGCAGCCCCAGTTTTACCGCAACTTTGGATATTCGTAGTCCAGTTATTTAGTTCTTAAGCAAGTGGTGCGTCTGGTCCCACTTGCTGCTCGCCTAGATTGTCCGATGCCAAGATTCTTTGCCAAATAGCACTGACATAACTTTCATCGTTGCCCAAATAACTCGACAAATCGAATTAATGAGCTCACGATCTTTCTGTTACAGCTGATACACGTATTATGTAGTAGCAGTGCATTGAAATGCTGTCGCAATCTTGGCATCCACAGGAACTTCTCGTGCGATAGCCAAGAGGTCACACGATGGCCTTGGTATACGCACTGCTAGGTAACATATCTGCAAATTAGTAAATATACCCAATAGCTATCGCAGCCACCACCACACAAAATGCTATATCTCTTCAAAGTCCTGTTATAACTTCAATATAACCACCACAATTTCGGATTAATGTAAATCTTCATCACTTCTCTGCTCATATTATTTTTTCATGAAGGTTGGGAGCTTGTGAGGTATTTCGCAAACTTTGCATATGATAACTGATGCGATATCCCTAGTAAGGTTTCAAGTGGGCACGGGTCGCTGCTATAGTAGACAGAGAAAGGCTGACGCCTAAGTGGTGGTGGGAATGGCATCGCAGGTGCACACGCCGCAGTGCAGCCAAGTAGTCCGACGCTACGATCGCACTTTAAATATTACACCGGATATTGCAGGGCCTGTGCATTAAAGTTTCTCTTTTAGCTTATCCGGGCTTTGCAGATGTCTCGGCTGTTTATCTATAGTAAAAGATTATGTAGCGATAGGAAACAGGGGAGATAAGATTAACGACGCAATCATGTCGTTGTATTTGCTAACCATAACCATTTCCTTGGCATCGTTTATATCTCTCGCTACGACAGCACACAAGTACAAGTACTCAAAGATAAGAGTCTATATGCAGAAATTGCTTCTGAAACAGAAAAAAATGTGTATATCGCATACATGTATGTACGACGAGATAACGAAGATAATGACATCTAAAACATCAAGACTTTTGGTATCATTGAGCAACTCGAATCACTGAGTGAGCAATGTATTTAAACTTGCACGTTGGTCACTTTCACAGCTCTTTCTACTTTTCAAGGAGATCACAGTACGGGAACCGTCAACGACCCGTACGAATAGCTGCTATCAATCTGTGCAACCCTGAACCCTGAACCTAGTCCAATGTGAGTTACATTGCAATTATTTGATAAATAATCATTGACACGTTTCTTAGAAATATGAAAGACGAACTCCGTGAATATGTGGCAGGACAGGTTCTTGATCCCAATGCGGTTGCCTCATCCAATGAAGTGTCAAAGGAAAAAGTGGGCATTGTTAGTGTCCAGGAAGTCGTTGATATTCCCAATCTCCGGGAGAAGGCCATGCAACGACTTAAAAGTGGTATGAGAAAAGATCTTGAGGATCTTTTGGATATGGGTTCTCAAACGGATTACTTGTTCGATATGATGAGCACATTGAGCGTTGAAGAAGCTTTGCTTGTCCTCGAAGAGGCCCTCGACTATCATTCGGATGACCCTAATTTTCCTTCGGAGACCCTTCGTACCATAACTATTATGTTGAAGGGAGAAGAAGCATATGGCACAGATCACGAATCCTACATTCTTGATGTTTTGTTGGAGGCAACTTTGATTAAATTCCATTCACCATACCCGGAGGTGCGAGCAATTTGCGATCCGACAGATGACCCAAGTACGCCTGTGGAAACTATTCGTGCCTATTTCCTGGGTATTGTTTGGGTCGCAATTGGTTCATTTATTAACGAGCTCTTTAACTTCCGTCAACCATCGCTCAAGCTTCGGTCCACAACTCTCCAAATCTTGCTTTATCCATGTGGAAAGCTATTGGAGAAAATTTTGCCAGACAAAGGTATAACCTTGTTTGGAGTTCGACACTCACTCAACCCGGGACCTTGGAACTTCAAGGAGCAGATGCTTGCAACCCTTATGGTTAATGTGGGATCCGGCTCTACGAACTTCATGAGCTACGTCCTCACAATGAAGCTGAAACTGTTCTTTAATCAGACCTGGGTGACTTTTGGCTTCATGTTCTTATTAAACTTTTCCACACAGTTTATGGGATTTGGTCTTGCCGGTATATTGAGAAGATGGGTCGTCTACCCTTCAAAAGCTGTTTGGCCCTCTCTTTTGCCAACTCTTATGCTCAATCGCACGTTATTGCTGCCTGAAACTGGGCGCAACATTCACGGATGGACAATTTCCAAATACAAATTCTTTTTCATTTGTCTCGGTGCGAGTTTGCTGTATTTTTTTATTCCGGGGTATGCATTCACAGCACTTAGCACATTCAATTGGATGACATGGATTGCACCTCAGCACAAGGTGCTGGCCATTGTGACAGGTTCTAGCTTGGGGCTCGGGTTCAATCCTTTGACCACGTGGGATTGGGCCGTTATGAACTATTCCAATCCTCTTGCTATACCATTTTTCTCAGCATGTAACAGATATATTGGCATGCTATGCGCTGGGTTTGTCATCATCGCTCTTTATTGGAAAAATTATAAATGGACGGGGTATCTTCCTATTAACTCCAATGCGACTTGGAACAACAAAGGAACGGCATTCAATGCATCTCGGATTGTCAACGATAAGCTTGAGCTTGATCTGGAGAAGTATAAAGCATACTCACCTCCTTTTATTTCCTTGGGTTACTTAGTATACTATGGCGCGCAATTCACTCTGCTTACATTGTCGTTCGTCTACATCTGCCTCACAGAGTGGTCACAGATCAAAGTGGCACTGCAAGGCTTTTGGAAGGGCCTCAAGGACCGCAAAACTTCCAACTACGAGATGCAAAATGATCCTATGTCTAGACTGATGGCGAAATATCCAGAAGTCCCTGATTGGTGGTATCTGTGTATCCTCTTGCTATCTCTAGCGTTCGGTATCATTGCTGTCCAGTGTTGGCCAACCGAAACTCCTTCATGGGCAGTTATTGTTATTATCGCTGTATGCGTGGTGCTTGTTATTCCCAGTGCAGTGATTTACTCGGTCACCGGATTTCAGCTTGGATTTAGTGATATGGGCATCATTCTCGGCGGATATATGGTTCCGGGGCATGCCATTGCGAATATGATTTGCCGTGTCTATGGATGGAATGTTGATGCTGAGGCAGAAAGCTTCATAGGCGATCAGAAACTTGCTCATTACTCCAAGATTCCACCGAGAGCAATGTTCAGATGCCAGATGCTGGCAACGTTGATTCAAACATTTTCTACGATCGGAGCACTGGACGTGCTTATGAAGTCCATTCCAGATTTGTGCAGTCCGACACAACCAGACAAGTTTGTTTGTACATTTCCTCGCTCTTTATATACTGCAACACTGGTCTGGGGCGTTGTTGGACCTAACAGAGTCTTCAACACTCTTTATCCAATGCTGAAATGGGCGTTCCTTATTGGTGCTCTCGCCGCCGTCCCGTGCTACTATGCTAGAAAATATTTTTACAAATACTTGAAGCACGTCAACCCTATTCTCGTTCTATCAGGTATGACTTGGTTTGGGAATTCATACAATCTGTCTTACTACACACCTGGAATTGAGCTCTCGTTCATTTTTATGTACTACATCCGACGCAGATATCTGTCATGGTGGACAAAGTATAACTACGTTCTTACATCCGCACTTACCGCTGGCGTCGCTTTTGGGGGCATCATCATCTTCGCGTCGCTGCAGGTAACTAAGACTAATTTCAAGTGGTGGGGAAACACAGTTTCTAGTGCTGGAATTGATGGTGCAAGAACTGCCGCATTATATAGTCTTCCTGCAGGTTCGCAGATAGGACCTGCTACTTGGGATTAGATAAGAATTGAGTGGCTGCGTGTTGCTCAATTTGAGAACATGAATTATTGATGGAAACTTTTGTCTGGATAATTATTTCGTCGTGTAGTAGTATAAATGACAATTCAAATGGTGATGGAGAGGAAATTAACAGGGTTCACACTTAGTCTGCGAATACTCACCGGTAAGACTGCTACCTGAACATATAACCGGTGGTTCAGGGGTCTGGTCCGGATTGAAAGGATTGAAATTGCATAGTAATGAGCCGCAGAGCTTGAGGCGGAGTACCTAAAGATGTAAGCTGTGTTTCAGGGGGCTGAACCTGTCCGACGTGTCCGACCGTGACATAGTAGTGAGCCGCACGGGAGAGCCAAGTGGTCACCCCCGGTCAGGGTGCCGTTTCTGTATACTCAAGGGTGTCCGACCTGTCCGACCAAGGTAAGGGTTTAGAGGTTTAGTATGGCGTGTGTCCCTGTCAGACAGCCTGTCCCACACCTGTCCGACTTCCTGGGCACATCTGGCAAATATTCTATACATAGTACCTGCAGTTCAGGGGGCTGAACCAAGGAGCGACGAGCGACAGTGGCATAGTAATGAGCCGCAGGATCCAGGGTTAGGGGCGAGCATGGTTCAGGGTGGGTGGTTCACCATACAAACGAAGGAGCGACAAGGAGCGACATTTAAAGTTTAAGCACTCTGATCCTGCGAGCCGGTCGCTCCCTTGTTCTGGGGCCAGAAGCCCGAAGGCAAAACAACACCAAAAATTGACCAATATAAAATTTAAAAAAATAATAGTCGACTGGAATGAGAAAATTCGGGCGAGTAGGATGATATACGTTTTATTGCGATATCTATTGCTTGACGTATACCATCGGTTAGTTAGGACGACGGGCCGGGGGCGCAAGTGCAGCGGCATACTACTGCCATATACGGAAGTAGAGGTGCGATCCGCATACAGCCACGGGCCACGCTTAGCAA
>NW_027118247.1:0-13850 GCF_038497915.1 Lipomyces doorenjongii | reverse complement strand
TCCACCCAATACCCAATTGCGTCATGCTTACATAGTGCTAGAATATTCTACAATCTACGATCGTAGGCTAGAGTGTTCTACATATTTCCACAACTTGTTGTACTATTGATTATATTGGAGCACACCATAGCGAACAACATCTACATAACTGCACGTTCCAATGACCTCTATATATATTGAGACATTTCCTTCTGGAAACCCAATACCCAATTGCGTCATGCTTACATTGGCTAGGATATTCTACAATCTACGATCGTAGGCTAGAGTGTTCTACACATCTGCATAACTCAAGTTTCATAAGGGTTAGGGTGGTCTCGTAGGCAGGAGGTACCGCTATGATATTTAAAGATAAAGGGTTGCTAAATCCTTTTGATGGGAATGGAAATTGGTCTTCCCAACCGCGGGCACTTTCAGACAGAAAAATACGTGCCATATTTACCACTCGCAGCGTATCACTCATACCTGATTAAGATTTCTCACAATGTCGTTTCTTCCGACCCAAAACTATTCGCTCTTCGCGCTACCCGTTTACTACGTCCTCAGCCTCTATCCCCATGCCTACGCGGTGAATCTTATCAAAGCCGCCACAAATGGACAGTGGGATAACGCAAATCCGCGGTCCGCAGTATGGGACGAGACGATGAAACGGATCGTTCCGAAAGAAATCTACACCACTTTCGAACGTGCGGAATCTGCGCACAAGAACGGGATGGAAAATTTTCCATTATTTGCGACCGCGCTAGTTCTTGGCACTGTCGTACAACTACCCAGTCAGAGAATGAATGCCTTCGCAGGGACATTCTTGATAGTCAGGGCACTCTATACGGCTGCCTATATCAACGTTAAACGCGGCAAGATAAGTTTCGTGAGGTCGGCGCTTTGGGGACTGGGTATGGGGCTTTGTATTTCCGTTATTGGGATGGCCGCGAATAAGGTTAGGCTCAGCAATTGAAGATCTCACGCAGGTAAGAGGTTCGTCGAGGGATGTTTATCTTGCGGTAATCAAGCATATTAAGTTAGACATAAGCCTGTAATTTGAATAACCAATCAAAATATAACTCTAATATTCTTCTTCTTAAGCAACAGGACACCTTCCCGGTTTAATACGATACGACCAAAGGATACGTGGTCCAAACAAGTCATGAGCATCTTCGAAAACGAACTTTCGACGTCGATTTAAGTGTTTTATATATTCGCATCTTGCTATATGACAGAGAATGTGATCTCATCTTAAACCATCCCACAACCACATTCTCTACCCTATTCAAATTCAGTATACAGAACAAGTAATATCGCGGCGAAGATGATACGGTTAAGGCTATTGCGGTTTTGCCGATATTGACGATACGAAACAAGTGTGTCAGTGGAGCTAACGCTGACTTGGAGTCTAATGAGCCCGAGACTCCGGGTCCCTAGAATTGCAAGCACGTCTGCATTGGGGTTGAACACGGAACAATGCTCACAAACAAATGTCGCTTGCACGTAATGCACTATTGTTTGATAGCGTTTGTAAACCAAGTGATCGGTAGCCTGTTTGGTTGGAAGAATAGCCTACTGTCGGCAATCGTGTCATCCTCTGCCATTAACAGTCTTGCTTCCGACCTGACAAAACACATCTCCAATAATAACATATTCGCTTCATCACCTAGATTAGGTTCGAGTTCGATAAGCGTGACATACCTAAATCATCTTTCGTGGCTTGATGATCAGTCGTAAAGAGATTCGCGCAGATGTAAATACTGGCTATTAGGGCCCAGTGAAGTACTCGAATTAAGAGTACGGCTGGATAGAATGGCCATTATTAGTATTCTCCAGATTTGAGATATGTACGCGTCGCGCGTTGTTTACTTTGACAATTTTTCACAGGGAGGGTAATGACGATGCCTGCAGGGTAATTAAAATAATCAGCGGAATTGCAGCTCCATGAGCTGATTGCGGAGATTATTTTTAAAAATCCTAACCCCGAAGAATAATCAATAATCAGCCAAATTGGTTTTTTGCTTGAAACCCCCTATTAAATAGGCCACCAAAGAAAGGCACCAGGCACCATGACCGCTCACTCACCGCCATGGGAGCTCTGGGGAAGTAATGCAGTCGCCAACTTTTTTTTTTTAATGGGAATTGCCATTAGCAGTAATTAATTTCGTTTCCCTTCTTCTTCTCTCTTTGTTCCCTTGAAGGAAACGAAGTGGGTAAAAAGAAGTTTCCAAAACAATCAGTGCAGCACAGAATTTCTTAAGCCAATCAGTGACATCCTAATACATGTCGTTGTTTAGGTACAAAAACTGCTGAGTTTTTCCCAACCCTGATATCACAAGACCCGTCAGTGCTTACATATTTCTTGCTGTTCGTACCATTTCCTACCACATTTGAATAAACTTCAGCTAAATTATACTTTATTTAAATTACCAACCCCACGTGCAGAAGTTTGATCTCAAGGAGCCGGCGTCAATAAATCTCCCTGTGCAATCTATTAAGTCAACTGTATGTACATTATTACCCCGTAAAATTTGTATGTCAAGAGAGGTATCGGGCTTGACTCTTCTGGCAAATCTATCAGCTAAAGAAACCGTGCCCTTCCAGCTGGCCAACCCTATATTAAACTAAGCAACATCAATAACTATAAATTCTTGTTGTCGCTATAAGGAAAAGGGGTGTGGGCTCCCCAAAAGTATTCGGTTTAAGGAAATGCTTGAAAGCTAACAAGATTCTAAGCAAAATCAGCATATACACATAAGACGAAACAATTTCTGTCCGGCTTGGTAACGCATTACTCTTACTACAACTTCCTGGTACTACTCGCAAACTGAACAATGACGACGAAAGAAGTAACAAAGCAAATATCGAAGAGGAGCGATAGTTTCAAACAACTGTTCTGAAGTGTTGGTATAGTACCGACTCTATGGTGAATTTTCCTTCCCATAATCATTATTAGGCCGCCTATAATAGTATGCTTTGGGCGCATTTCTCATGGTATGGCTTTGCGTTGCTCTTGAAGACCCTAGAGCCTCTTCATAAGATCGCTTGAATGTCTAGTTGAATATGACATTGACACCAGGTGCAATTCCACTTCCGCATGTTGAATGACGGGGCTTCGAGCCAAACGTCAAATCAACCAGTTCTTAGAGTTACAAACTGACCTGCCGCCTGCATTTAATGATTGACTTTGGCTTGAACAAATCCACAAGGTTCTTTCGAAATTTAATGAATTCAATCTGCATATATCAGCTAAAAAGCCACAAATCAACCTCTCAGTTGCATTTATTATGAGCTCCACGATTTGTTGCACGAGGCTTCCGAACGGGAGGGAGAGTTCTCAGACCTCGACGATGATATTGTGTCCGCCGTCAACGAAGGAATGAAGAAATACAGGAAATTAACGCAATCTGCGAAAAGTTGATTCCATGTATCCATGAACTGATACCAATTCGCCTGCAAATAGGAGACTTTCGGTGGGGTACAGTACCAACGATTTGGAGTCTAGGATGCTGCAGAAAGTACAGCCTCGCAGCCAGACTTTACTTTCTGAAATCGAACGCTATTTTGATAGCTCTTTAATTACGCCTACGATTAATAACGTTAGTATATACTGGAGATTCCAGTTTCGACCCCTGGCAGCGAAGAAATTCCAGGTTTAATCCTGGCAACCGCGGTTGTTTTTTTGTATGCGTTAGCGTACATTTTGGATTTAGTTGAATTTATTTAAATGGGATTAGATTTGTTGGTAGAACGAGTCAGTCTTTGCAAAACAGGTTAATGGCCTTTCGGCTGTTGGCCAAAAGAACGCTGTCCGATCGCTAGTCGGCATAGATTGTGGTTGTTCAGACTACGACGGTATTTGAGTCAATGTACTACCATTGATACAGCAGATTCGAATTGGCTTTGCAATTGGTGGTGTATACATAAAGATGAGTACCGCGGCCATTCCAGCCTCAGAAGCTCAAGTCGAAAGATTGTTCAATACAGGGCTAGACTTTCTAGGAGTCAGGAGGTATTCCAGATGTTGATGTTAATGAATGATTTTCATAAGCAAGCGGTCGCCGTACGGCAGCCGACTTCACGAAGCTCTGTCAAGTTCGTGGTTTTCTTCATGACGTGGTGTGCTACACACGGCTACCTTCGTTCAAATCGCGTGGACAATTGATACTCTCCTATCAAGTGATGACATTTTGAATACCAGCTAGTTCCATTAAGAGATTTCTGCCTATAACCGATATCCTTGACTATATGCCGAAACTATATCTTGATATCTGTGCTTGCCGATATTTATTCGTAATTTATTGCGCAAGATTCCTGAGCTGACGATATAGTTTCGTCGCCGAATATCGGCAAATCGGCAAATCGTTAACAGCCCTAGATGTCTGTATGCTAACGGCACTCGTAGAGCGAGTTCGGCATACCATAAACTATCTCTCACGACGCTAGACCGGAATTTAGATTATCACAAGCCTGATTGGCGCTGTATTTACTCCCATAACCATTTTTTGTTTGCATTCACCACCTATAAAAGTATACATTACATTTGTGCGTTCGGATTCGGAATTATTTTGGTGTTTTCCTGCGTTTCACGTACCTGAGGCGCACAGACCATAAGTATCTGCCAGGGGTAGGTTGAAACTAAATTGTCGCTACTAAACTTTTTGCACCATCCATGCCGTGGCTGCTGTGTTAGATACGCCACATCCGCATGTCTGTTCCTCAGATCGTTGCAACATTCAAATACCATCTGCTAAGAGCTGCATCGGCTGGCAATTGAATTGATCGTTACCACGGTGAGACCTCTCGACTTTCGGCAAGTCCACACCAGTTATCAATGTCGTCCACTGTTCATCCCACAGATATTGAGCAGAAGTCTTTAATTGAGACTTTGAGAATAATTTTGCGTCTATCTAGAGGTTTGGTTTCTATCCCTTTGCCGTATGGGAATAATCCGTCAGAGGTGATTTCACTAGCTTTGGCTCTGCTCGAAGTTAGTTACAATCCCGTGTTACTCTCGAATGACCTCTGGACGAGGTTGACCGACGAAACTGAGAAAATAGCGGCGCTCTCGGAGTTTTTGTCACCGGTAGGTGCACCCTTTCGTAGGGTTGTCGCTGTGAGGGGGCTCACACCGAAAGCACCTCGAAATTGGGAAGGCGTTGCTGGACGATTTCGAGAATCGAAACTTCTGATGAAGGTGTTGGAAAATTGGACGGGGCCAATTTTCTACGATATGCTGGTTCCTATGATGGCAAAGGGTAGAACTCCCACACCATCTGAAGGAGGCGCGACTGCTAGGAGGAGGCAAATGAGCTTGAAGAAATTGGTTTGTAATGACTCCTCTGTCGACGGCGTACAACCGGCTAATGTTTAATTAGTTAATACAGCGCGATGGCTGGATTTCGCTTGTGGGAAAGATGATGGACGAGGTGGCTCCGCCTGAAGTTTCGCCAATTGGCCCTGGTTATGGAGGTGTAACGCTTCAAGCGGCACATATTGTCCCCTTGAGTGTTAACGGACATTCAGCCTTACGAACAATGCTTTCTAAGTTTGTGGACCAAGATATGGAGGACTTATTAACTGGCGAAAACATCAATGATCCGTCGAATGCACTGTTATTAGATGCATTGAGTCATACCGCTTTTGGCTTATTTAAATTTAGTCTGCAATGCCAAGATGACCGGTATTTTTTCAGAAGGTTTGCACCAGATCGTATAGTGCCTACAGAAGTTCTTCGCCATCACGAAAATGAAGAGATAATTTTTGGCCAGGCATCTCGATCGGTTGCACGTCCTTTACCTCTTCTTTGCAATTTCCACCATGCTATTGCCCGTGTTCTATGGGCCAGTGGGGCAGCGGAAAATATTGCTAAGGCTCTTGCGGATGAAGATGAGCTTAAAGATGGGCATTTGGAAGGCGATTATTGGAATCGAGTGAGTGCCTCATATCTTCAGAGAGAGTTGAGGGCTTTGCCCGGGCTTGATGAGTTAGCTATCGATGGACGCGATGATACAGAGGCCTTATATACTGAAAAAGGTAGTCAAGCTGGTAGTCGTCATACCATCGTTACGTAGAATAGGATGACCAGGATCATTTATAGGCATATAATGGGGTGCAGTAAAGCCTGATTGCGGACTAACTGGTTGAATGAAAAATACTAAGGTATACTACGTATCTGCTATCGCGATGTATCTCTCGGTAGTCTTCAACAGCTTTAATTTCCATTCTAGTACACCATCGAGTCTCCAGCCTACGTTGGATACGGTTTCATACTGCTGACGGATTTAATACAGACAGACCGGGAATATAAATAATTATTGGGTACTGCGATACGGACTGGGGTCGGTGTGGAGCCTGGATATGCTCTAGAATCCTTTTCATGATTTACCACTTGGGGACATATGCCTCACTATACGCTGTAAGACTTTAGACTCAGAGTCAACACCTAGTCTTTCATCATGGGCTGTTATAATTTGTGCCGATTTCCATTGGAGTCACCTACAAGTTAGGTGTGGATAAGATTTGCGATTAATCCTAACTCGTAATCGTATAGTCTGAAGGATTGTTCAGGGTGTGGCGCTTGGTGATGTGGAGTACTACTGCGCCAGCGGGAGAAAGCTGGTTGAATGGTCGCCCCCTTATGGTTTGCACATGGTCAAGGGATTGGCGTTAAAAGGTGGCACTCGTTGAGTCGCTTGGAATTCGGACAGAAAGTTAGTTAATAGTTGAATATTAATTAATGCCCTGGGCAGAAGCCAGAAAAGTATCTGCCACTCTTGATAGTCCGAACTTGCATGGCTGCTACTTGTAATCATAAACATATTAACAAAAAAGTAATTGAACCCCAAATAATAAACTTAGTAATATGCTGCAAGATAAAATATCACGACCGCGCGAAGCTATGCCAATACCTATGGAACAACTCCACGCAATAAGAGCACATAAACAACCATATCCGAACCCAATCCTTGCACTCGCCCTAAACGCTGTACTGCCAAACCGACAAAAAAGGTAGATAACCGATAAAACACATAAAACACATAGACCACATAAAACACATAAAACACATAAAGCACGTAAAGCACATAAAAGCACGTAACAGTCATATATAAATATGAGCATGAAAAGGCATACATCTTGGAAGACCTCCCCACATATCGCCAACCTTGCACTTTAAGACATGTGCCAAAGCATATAAACCAGAATAAATTAGTAAGGAATAGCTCCGGCGATTGACAACGAGGCCAAGACCGTCCAAGCGAGCATCATCTTCACAAACGACAAGAAGTTTTGTTGTAATATCCTATTATATTGAAGCACACAATAGCAAACATATACATGACTGCAGGTTCCAATGACCTCTATATATAATAGAGTCATTTCCTTCTGGAACCTTCTAGGCATTCCATCCCAATTACGTCATGCTTGTTGTAATATTGACTATATTGAAGCACACAATAGCAAACAAACATACACATGACTGAAGGTTCCTATGACCTCTATATATAATTGAGTCATTTCCTTCTGGAACCTTCTAGGCATTCCACCCAATACCCAATTGCGTCATGCTTTAAACCGGTCGGCGCGTGGAGTCGATGTAGTATTGCATCGGTTGATCGATCTGGGAATTCATGAAGTCGCCAGGTACAGCCGGATCTTCAAATGTGACCATAATGTTCTCCAGTTTTAAATCTACAAGACAGGTTGTAAGCCTGACGTCGTACGAATGAACCAATTTGGTTGGAGAAATACATACCAGTATGGACAACTCTGCATTCTGTATGAAGGTAATCCAGGCCCGCAAGAAGAAAAATAACGTATGCCTTGACGATTGGAAGGGGAATCATCCCACTTTTAAAACGCCTCTGAAAAAGCCAGTGGCTCCCTCATGGGCTCATATGCTAGACATAGATATCTTCTTTCTGGGCCGGTGACCTCGAAACATTCTGAAGATGTTCGGAAAATTGGATAGCCGCGGTGGGATGGGTCTGTCTTAGCAACGTGCTCCTCAATTTCACGTTCATCAGCTGTGTGCGAGTTGGTATAGGCTATCTTCAGTGCTACAACGCTTTCCGATTCCCATCGGTATCTAGATAGTCCGGTAGCAATGGACGCCAGCTATAGATATAGTAGAAGCAGCATTCCCCCCGCATATCACGAGCAAACCATACGGTAGAGGAGACACCCCAGCCAAGCTTGACAAGGACTTGACAGCGATTTTGGAGTACCTCTCCAGGCTCCACTGGGTAATACTTTTTGGAATTGTAGCCTGGACAGATCGCCTCATCAACAGGTTCGTCTTGGGGTAAAAGGGGCCCCGGCGAAGGGAATGGAAGAGGTTTCTTGCGAAGTAAGAAAAACGAGCGCATCATTGTGTGGCTTATCGACTTCATTCTAAGTTGCGTTTTAACGTGATCTCTCGCAAAAAAGAAGATAAACCGACAATCAACAGGTCAAGACGGCTAAAAGAGAAAGAAGTAGAAAAGAAAACGGAAGGAAAAGAAGGGGGGAGGAGCAAAGCCCGGATGCAATAAAGTACGAACAAGCCGAATCATTTTTTTTGATTGACAAAAGCCTATGCATTAGTAACTATATACATTATGGACTGAAAACCAATGGAACATGTAACCCAGCGTCATATGGAGGACTGCTATGTATACAAGGTGAAGAGAAATATAGTAGAAGCAATGTAAATGGAAAAAAGAAGGAAAAAAAGGGGGAAATAAAGCCAACGGCGCCAGCACCAGCTGCCTGCCAGGGTCCGGAGGCTATAACACCAAACCAGGCAGCCCGTCACCAGAGAGGACCATCCACGTCCGAAACGAGGAGGATAAAGAGAGGGGTGGGGGGCAACTACCGGGGGAGGGAACCGGAGAAGTTAGCACCCAGCGCGATAGATGCAGAAGCGAAGGGAAAACTGGGTGATCAAGCCAGAAACCTCAACGCAGGGAACCCCTGGGTCACGAAGCCAGGGGAGCCACGACGCTGTCCGCTCCGGCTAGGGGAGGCATGGAAGGTAGCATAGCTGGAAGGGACCCAGCAGAACAGCAGTGAGGCCAACCGGGACCAACTAGACAAAGAAAAAGGAAGAGCTGAACGCGACAAAAACAACGGAAAAACGACAAAGAAACAATGACTCATTCCCACGGGGCCAGATAATGGCGTGTGGAGAGCACCCGAGAAACAAGTTCACTGTCGGACTGCTATCCTTCTATGGTTCAAGGAACGGCAAAGATTTCGGTATCCCAGGAGTTCCGATTCATATTCAGTCCGCGATCGGTCAGCGTTTGAAGCGGCCATGACGCATGCACAGCTTGCCCATCCAATTGGGCTGTATTGCTACAGAGATCATGCATGGTGCGGAGTCATGGATACGGCAATTATTGAAGTGTTCAAAAGGAATCCAACCAGTGGCACCATCACAACTCAGAAAAATATTGTGTTTACCAAGAAGTATGCATATATGCGCAGCCCTAATTAGCTCAATAGACTTTAGTGAAGGATGATGATAAGAAGCCGACAGGCTCGATTTGGGCCTTACCCTTGGGGATTTTTTTCCACGTGATGAAGAAGCGGTTGCAGATATTCGGACAGCTCCAATTCATCCTGATACTGAATCTCTGCGTCAGGTCCTACTATGTGGCGCGCAGGCCACTGCTGTGGCACAATTTCTAAAATTTATTCGTCAATAAGGCTGACGACCTCCCGTCCTCCTGTCGTTGGGCTCCTCGTCGTCCTGCTCCATCAACTCTTCGTTAACTTCTTGAGGACTTCTGAAATATTGTCTGGGGTTTGGCTGGTCACCGGATTGTGATAATCCAAATACATACATAATTCAAGACATAATAGAACAAATCAAACATAGCGGCCGCATCCACACCCTGCCCGGTACAACATTGTACTCGGGTCAATCTTTCATACCTTGCGGTCGCCGATTCTTATTGAACCGACCGTGCCAATAAGAATCAATTGCTAGGCTCCACGGGACACCCACTGTTAGTCCAATTGAAAGCAGTCTGTAAATAATTGAGATCTACTTCATACTCTCCAGAAGTGGGACAAGAATCGTCATCGGATTGTGCGATGGTGATTGCCAGTATATAAATGTCTGCAGCAGATGATTTCATCTACGAAATATTAGTAATAGCAACACTTGGAGAGCATTTAGGTCGAAGATACATAGATTTCAAAATTGTAAGCAACAAAATCGCCAAATTTAAAGTCATAAGACATTCTAATAGCATATCCGTCTGCTATCGGCAGTGTCGAATTAGGTTCAGAAAAGAATGTCCCAACACTTATGGTTGGTGCGGTTCCTAGACTATTCGAGCCATGAGTAAAGGAGAGAGAGAACGCCAGATTCTAAAATGTTAGAATGTAGCACGCCAAGCTCCTAATTTATACGCACATTTGAATTAAGATCACTTGAAGTAAGCCTTAATTGCATGCCATACGTAATTGTTATGGTGTATGGTGTATTTGCGACTATTGTTGGTGATTGTGTCAACAATGTTGATTCGCTAGGAGACGCAGGAAAGTGAAACCCTGCGCTCGTTCCGTCTAAAAATGTATCTGAGAAGCCATATTGAACCAAACTCTGTGATTGCCACATCATGACGTCTTCGCAGACCTCAAATAAAAAGTTTGAATTTCCTATTATATTCGTTTTAGGAATACAGATATCTTTGATAGAGGTAGCTACCGCAAGTAGACTACTAGATGACAATGTCGGCGCTGTTGGCACCTTAGATGGGGTTAACGAGTATAACGACGATGAAGTCCCTGACGATGAAGATGTCATACTGTCCGCAATCATGGATGTCAGTGATGAAGACAATGTTGACAACTTAGTTGGTACTTCTTCAGTGCTGCTGAAGGTAGAACGAATAGACGTAGCACTGGAAGACGAGGAAGGATATTGGATCGATGTGTCTTGGCTCGGCACGGGCGTCCGTGATGAAGACAATGTTGACAACTTCGTTGGTGATTCTTCAGTGCTGCTAAAGGTTGCATGAGTAGGCGTAACCGTAGACGCGAAAGAATATTGCATCGACGTGTCTTTTCTCGTCGCGACTGACGAGGACGACGATGATGGCCCACCTCCGTGGGGAGGGCTGTGAGCACCGCCGACACCACCACCGACACCACCACCGACAGCAGCACCGACGACAATAACCATGGCCAGTATGAAAATTCTCCAGAAAATTCTCCTTTTTATTCCACATACGACTCTATCTCCTCCTATTATCGTAGTGTCCCCAGCCTCATTCCCAAGTTCACTAGTATTTGCTTGCAGCTTCTTCGGAATCACATCGAGTGCGGACTCGTCGGTGAGGACTTCAGGAGCGAAATGCTCAATGCGCACCTCAGGGACACTCTATGTACATTGTGTCAGTCATTAGCAAATGAGTCTCGAACAGTTAACCTAACCGAAGCATTCTCAAATGTCATCGTACCCAGGACTTCCGATATGATGATTGATGAAAGATAATGCAGGAATGTGCAGAATCAATCATCACAGAAATAGAATACAATGTAGGCAAATCGTGTAAAATCATTGCGTACGTAAACGCGTACGGATGCAGCACCCCAAAAGCTTCTTTGGCACATGACCTCATCAACACCCGAACCGTGGCAAGGTCATACTCAGAATGTCAGAAATTTCTCTACGATGTGTAGATATTCAGATTCACCTAACGAGTAAAACTCCTCGCCTTTAATTGAAACCTAAAGCGTAGCTGTGTAGTAGTAAGACTCTGCAGACCGGACTTTGTACAAAGAAAGCTGGAACTTTAGCGCTCAGGCACGGCGCAGCCGTCGACTTTCTTGAGTTCTCGTATTCATCTTGTTTTCCTTAAATACAGGGGTCGTGGAGACCGACCGCGTACTTCAGGTAACTGGCAAGTACTAGACCATAGAGTGTAGTTATGTGGGTAGAAATCTCGATCCACTGCAGTGACGCTAAGACAGCTAACCCAAACCAATCCTATATTCTAGCAAGTTAATTACTGTCGATGAGAGTAGTAAAAATATATGATGTGAAAAAGAATGATTTGACCTGTGGTAATCGTCAACATCCAGGGGAGGATACGAATGCAGCTTTGCCTATTCAAATTTGCATGCGCAATTCGCAGCATGAACTTTTATTCGGTAGCCTCTTCTGGTCAGACGAGGTTCTGACGTATCTATTCCGATTTCACGCATGACGATGCGCTTGGAGAGCCATTGGCGAATACTCGAAAATGATTATGCATCGCGTTTCACTGGGCCGAGACTTGATGTGCTCACTTACATAATTTGTACCGGTTTAGTTCACTCTAGGATGCACTTGCACACACAGGTTGAAGCTGGTCACAAAGGGCCTAGCGCATACAACGACTTTGTCCATTTATGGCGAGTGCGTGCCTTTGCAGTTGACTCTACCTTCATATACGCGATGAAGTGTAAGATGCGGACCGCGGCCAATGGGTGTGCAGTTGCCCGTCGTTCATTTTGAGTGCACGGTATATATGCAAGCATCTCGTGTCGTTTTATTGCACCAGGATGCCGATGGTAAATATATTGGGCGGTCACCACCCTCATTCGCACCGGATTTTTTCCAGGAGACTTTTGCCGCTTCTGAGGTTCGATGTATCTGATCCCACTGACGTTGAGAATATCAGGTCGGGTGCCGAAGTAACCAATGCTGCTGGCAATCAAACTGGAGCTGAGCCACATCATAACCCAGCACTAGTTATATGTACAGGTTAACGTACATGTATAACGAGTGACGCATCCAAACGAGCGACTCACTTGCCCACACCCACGTTATAAAACATCGCGACAAATCCACCAAAACGCCTAAAATCATTTGAAACTACTCAGAATCCTCTTCCTCAGACTCTCTACTGGTCTCGCCGCAGTTGCCACAGCGCCGCGCGCGCCTTTCTTCCCTTCGCTTCCGACCACTACTTGCCTGTATTTACTGCTTTACCTGTTGCGCAATGTCCCTTTCATCTTGTAGATCTTGTGCTTCCTGTTGACTAAGTAATCCTCCTTGCTGTAGACGTGTTTTTTTAGCCTCCGGTGTTTGCTAAGTTCCTGCATTCCTTGCCGAAGGAACTGGTTCTCCGACTTCAACAATGCCAACTGGTGCATCATTTTTGATGTACCCTTGGCAAACTGGTCAACAGCTTCGTAGATTGAGCTTGGGGAACTATTTTGATGACGGACAATCCGATTCTTGATGAAAGTAGTCTGTGATGGCTTCGGTTGGGCTGTTAGGTGTCTGGGAAACCCAATGTAGGGGGGTACCAGGGCAGGAGTTTGGAGGCGTTGGCGTTTTGAACTTGAGATCGAGCACGGAAATCACACTCTCGGGGTCGAATGGAAGAATTCCAACACCTCGGAAACCTCCTTGGAATTTTTTTCCGTCATTGCGGCAAAAAACGCAACGCGGAAGGCAGGAAAAGGGTCGTCCTTGGTAATGTGGGTGATGTGACTCCGCATTATATCCTCAATTTGCCGACCATATGCCTTCTTTAGTGGGCTAAAACACCAAACATCGAGTGGCTGGAGCATGTGAGAGAAATGAGGAGGCATGCAGAGGGTAATGATGTCGTTTTCCTTGCAGTATTCCTCGAACTCATCCGAGTGGTGGCTCTCGTGGCCGTCGAGGATTAACAGACGATAACCACCCACAGTTCGGTGCTTGGTATGCTTCCCAAAATGGCGAATTTAATCCATGCCTTTCTCATTCGTCGTCCAACGGTTCTCGGTAACAGCGATTACCCAGTCGGGCGGAAATCCTTTGTTTTGATACCAAGACGCGAGGTGGTTTTTCCCTGCAACAATGACGAACGGCGGCATGACAAATACTTAACATAATACTA
>NW_027118246.1:0-14474 GCF_038497915.1 Lipomyces doorenjongii | reverse complement strand
GTGGCACTTGAAGCCGTCCTTAATCTGAATTCTCTGAAGTGCTTCTGAGCCTGGCCTAAAGGCCGGGGGGGTAAAGTATGATCGGCTATCCTCATCGTCAGACTCGTCAAGGAGGTCCGGGTCCTCGCTCGTATCATCCCAGATTACTGCCAAATGGGGCCTGAGATGGTACATGCGTAGTATCTGCACAACTGCATCTACGTTCAGAATCTCCCGTTTGTGCACACCCTTGAGGTGGTCCATAATCATACTTTTGTCAACTATAAAGTGGCATTGTTCGCAAATAGCAACCTTCCAGGTATCGTCAATCGTGAAACCAAGGTGAGCCATTGTATGCGGATCTGGAACCATTAGTCACTAGCGGCTCCAGAAGCAAAATAACATAATATATACCTGCAATTGTTCCGGTGGAACCGCATTGCTCAGATTGTGTGTCTCCAGGTTGATAAATGGTAGGGCCAACAATGACCTGACTGCTGCGACAGTTCTGACCACCTATATGGCGCTTCAAGCTTCTAACAGATGATGTCTTAGCCTTGCATGTAGGACAGACATACTTGTTATCGTGCGTGACAAGTAATGGAAAAGTCTCTCCACTGAAACAAAACGTTGCCGCCTTGCGATGCTTGCTCGACAAATGCTTAGTAAGCTTTACTTTAGTATCAAATGGTGCATGATTGCAGAAAGTGCATTGAAATACGGTGGTCTCAGAAGACATTGGTAAAGACAAGGATAGGTCGTATCTGAAAACGTTGCGGTTTGAATGGGGAGCAGCTGCCATTAATTTATAGACGACTGGCGGCGGTCCAGGCGCTAATAACGTTGGGACGAACAACAGGCTCACTGACTGGGTAGGCGTGTGCGACTATCCCCGTGCTCCCCGCGACTTAATTTCTGTCCCTTGCATCTCATCGTCTGAATAAACTCAACCTCCTGACTTACCCGAAACTCACTTTTTGTCGTGCCCCATGCAGCATGACTCCAACCTCTGGCGCCGCCTCTGCCCAACTACTCCTTTGAGTACTATTTCTTATTTTATTATTCTTAATCCCTGAAATATTCACCTACAAATATTGACCCCCACATCCTCTTGCTATTAATTCTTTATTTTGCTTATTCCTAATTCAAATTAAAATGAATTTTATTTGTTTCCGGTTATCTGCAACTCCTCTTATATGTGCAGACTGCTAATTGATGTTCTACGCCTAAGAACACTGAAGTTATGCATAGTCGACTTGTGCTGTGCCAAATATATTTGTTGCCTATGGGCCGAGTGTGCAAATACTTTGGCAGATGTGCCCAGAGAGTAAGGGTACGGAATGTTTGCGAGATGTGCCTAGAACAAGTGTGCAAATACTTTGACGGACGTACCTGGACTGAGTGTGCAGAATATTTGGCAGATATGCCCAGGCAGTCGGACAGGTGTCGGACAGGCTGTCGGACAGCCAGTGGGACACACGCCATACTAAACCTCTAAACCCTTACCTTGGTCGGACAGGTCGGACACCCTTGAGTATACAGAAACGGCACCCTGAAACGGGCGTGACCACTTGGCTCTCCCGTGCGGCTCATTACTATGGCACGGTCGGACATGTCGGACAGGTTCAGCCCCCTGAAACACAGCTTACATCTTTAGGGTAAAGCAGGGTAAAGCGGCGCTTAACTATGGGGCGGCACCCTCGCACCCTCCCGCTCGCTGCATGGCCCATGCAGCACCTGTTATATATACAGGCTGCCCAGCTGAACGAGCAGGTAAAGAACGAGCATTCAAACATTCAAACAACGCCGTAATAAAGACAACAATGGCTTTCAAATAAAAATCCCGAGGACTATATTGAACCATAACATATTTGCCTACAAACTTGCAACCGAGTTTTGAAATGTGGGAGTCATCATTGTCAAATGACTTGTCATCGTGGAACGTGTCCGCCGTTCTTGAGGCCAGTTTCGCTGAATTGACTTGCCACTGTGGGAGGACAAAGGGACTATTCGATAATCAACGGTGGCAAGAATTTCAATTAATATTTGCACTCGTTGTATCTTGTAAATTTTGTGTTGAAAGTGGAAAGTTTATGCAGAAATAATGACAGAAAAGAATTGATACTGCTCTTCTCTATCAACAATATCGATCAACATATAAAAAAACCATCTAAGCAGTATAAGGGACCTGCTAGTAACAAAAATACATATTCTCAACAGGGTTTCTCGCCAACAAGCCACCATGGACGCCTCTACACGGTACTGACAAAACAAGCAGAAAAAATTAAGGAATCGCTGAATTTGAAGTAAGTAAAATGAAGCCCATTTCAGTTAACCAACGATTCTCAGTTCAGTTGACATTTTCCTGAGCTGAGTAAGATTATAGTACGACCAGAGTCGCTCACATACAAAAAAGTAGTAACGATAAAAATAATTGCATCATCTACCATTCCAGCGTAGGGCCGTGGAAACAGAATGTGTCACCATGGCACGTACTGCGTCATATTACTACGCCAGTTGACCGTTTAGCCATCCGATTAACTGTGCCTGAGCCTTTATACCACTGCCACCCGTGTTCAGCACCTACTGCTAACAAGCCAGCTGTGATTGCTGAGCTTGTCGCAGCCGCTCCGGCCGCAGCGGCACACGCGATTGTGTTAGCCGCTAATGCTCCCGGTCCAAACAATGCTATCCACGTTTCCGATGTACATGTAGCCGTGGCTATAGCCCCGAATGATGTCGCTGCATAAGTAAACAATACGACGCCTGCGCCCCAAGCGAAGACCCCAAAGCTCCTCTTCGCTAGCTTATATGCTATGTGGCCGAAGCTAAGTGAATTCGCTACTGATTTAAGATGTTCGATCTCCTGCTGTGTCGATACAAGGTATGATACCGTGACTAGACTAACAATCGATATGGTCGTAATTATCGCAAATACACGAAGAGCCCTACCGTCTTTCTTCTCGTTGAGAAAACCGTTGTTAATCATTGGGCTTTAAGCTTCTCCACAGTACAAATTGAGGGTGAACCCGAGCCTAACGTGGATGAGATTCTCTATAGCCGCCGAAACGTCGAGAGGTTGGGATGGGGGTGCACAGGAACAGGCGTGGGAACCAGCCGATCGTCTGCGCCAGCGCAGGATTTTCATCTTCGTCACACGCACAATCTCGCGCCCCAACCCTGTAAAGGAGCGGGTAAATGTCAGGACAAGGGTGTTGTGCCGCGTTCAGGGTTAATCAAAGCTAAACAAGCATTTGTCGAGCACGCCAGGCATCGCAGAGCCCATGACGTTTAATATTAGCGGAAATGTTGTGAAAAATGGATATATGTGGTGGATATGGACTTGAAGATGAAAGTGCACTGTGGAAGGGAGGCTGAGAATCTTGACCTCGATCATTCGCCGAGCTGACCAACTTGACTAAATCCGCATCAAAGTGATGCTGTCGAAGATAGCCAATGATCGTAGCTGTAGAATGTGTTATTGGATAACGCATGGGCCACTCCTCCTGCCATCTATAAGTTGAGTCGGTGCGAGCCCATATAGTAGTTGGGTGCTATCCTTTTTACAACAAGATGCCACGTGCGACTGGGAGCTTCATGCCAGACGTCTAGGTGAAGGACTAATGATTGAGATCGGTACTACTATTTACTTACTGCACTTTTCCAACACTATTTCTACTTTTCCAGAAACGATATAATTTCAATAATAGATGCTAACAGCCTAGATTCGCTATCAGAAGATGAACCATCATAGATTAGCTCTAGCCGCTCTGACATTGATTATCAAGACCTCCGTACTGATTCCAATACAACTCTCCAACGATTATAGAGTCGACGCCAGCGGCATCACCTTCAGGACCTAGACTAAGACACTGCTTCTCAGTCCAACCGTAATAGTCGATCCATGTCTGCTCATCATAGTCCGACTTCATATTGTTCGCCAGTTCCTCTATCTCCATATAGTCGAAGTTTGCTTCATCCACGTTCATGCCGTACGTCGTATATGATGCCCAGTCGATAGATAGATTGTCTCTCTTACCGAGTGTATGATTCGATGAAACATCTGGATCCCACTCAATGAATGAGTTAACCATATTGTGCAAATCCAACACGTGCCCTACCGCCGTATGCATATACGTATCACCATAGAATGATATGGATGACACGTTCGACGTCTGTGCTATCACGCTACCGTTTAAACTCTGTACATCTGAACCTAAGGCCCATACTGTACTCATTCGTAGTACCTTTGACAACGAGTACCCTTTCGCTTTCACTTTTGCGCCATACATACGCTCGAAACTGTCGCTTAGCTCATCATCGATGGCATGTAGAGTGCCCAGTTTACTATGAAACATTACTCCGCCAGTTGACCGTTTAGCCATCCGATTAACTGTGCCTGAGCCTTTATACCACTGCCACCCGTGTTCAGCACCTACTGCTAGCAAGCCAGCTGTGATTGCTGAGCTTGCGGCAGTCGCTCCGGCCGCAGCGGCACATGCGATTGTGTTAGCCGCTAATGCTCCCGGCCCAAACAATGCTATCCACATTTCCGAGGTACATGTAGCCGTGGCTATAGCCCCGAATGATGTCGCTGCATAAGTAAAAAATGCGACGCCTGCGCCCCAAGCGAAGACCGTAAAGCTTCTCTTCTCCAGCTTATGTGGCTCACTGTGCCCCATCTGGCCAAAGCTAAGTGAATACACTAGTGATTTAAGACGTTCTATCTCCTGCTGTGTCGATACAAGGTATGATACCGTGACTAGACAAACAATCGATATCGTCATAATTATCGCGAATACACGAAGAGCCCTACCGTCTTTCTTCTCATTGAAAAAACCGTTGTTAATCATCGTGCTTGAAGTTTTCCGTCACGAGTTGAAGCTGAGGGTGAATCCGAATATGACGTGGATGAGATTCAGGGATGGTGACGGTAAGGAAATGGAAAGAACGAACGGATATTTATGGAGAAACATTGTGTAAGGCCGTTCAGGCGCAAGTCTAGAACATCCATTGGTTTACTCGACATAGACTAATCGCATGGTGCAATAATTGACGCACTAAATTTAGGTTCAGGAGCTGGCCATGACCATGCAATGGTGGCATGTTTGACCAGTTGCCATTATTTGTCCATGATGCGATAGGCAGTGTGTCAATTTGGAACCTTGAACGATATTCAGTATCATGTTGCCCGGCACGCTATCCATCACTAATACCGTCCAATATCTATTCCGTTCCCTCTTACTCAGTGAAAACCAAACTCAATTGTTCTTCCGTCCAACTACCAACTTCAATCTCCTTGAGTGAGTGCTTACGGCTCATGCCGTGCGGCTAACACACTAGTGTTCTCAGTTCTCAGAGTATAGCTCTGAACTTTATCGCAGACTAGCCTTATCGTCCAAGCTCTACGGCCGAATTAAGTGGCTCACGTTGGCATCTGCCAATAGCAAGTGCAGATGTCACAAAATGCACGAAAGGTATTGGCTAGCTCGCCCAAGCCCGTCAAGCACTAGTGAACGCTAAGCCCTGATCGAATGGAGGTTGGCTTTAGAAGAATCGCTTTCATGTAAATCATAGCGCTAGAGGATTTCGGAGACTTCCCAGAATCGGATACCGAAGATGAGATGACAACAACGATTAGAGAGGGCTAGCGCATCGGATACGAGGGACTTTCTTCCTTATACTCAGGCATCTCCTATGATACGACCCAAATGCGATAGATAACGGGTTGACGCCTTTGAAAAGACATACGCCAAGGGCATTCACGCAACGTCGACCGTCACCGTGGCAGACGACAACAATATACCGAAGGTTGGACCGCCCAATACCCGTCGTCCAGCTGGTCGACCGCACAAGAAGAGGACTAGAACCGAAGATATCGGGATGCCTAGTAAAAAAGTTATACGTGCAGCCGATGCCACAAAGAGCTGGGGCATAACGCGGCTACATGCAAAGAGACATTAGGAGAAGAGGAGGAATGACGGGCCTGGGAAATGGTTGAGGTCGTGTTGTAGGTGGGAAATTCGAGGTTGGAGAGAATAGAAGAGGGAAATATGTATAAGTGCACCAAATGCAGTCTAGTGCGGACATAAGCGTCCAATGTTCGTACCATTGCTCTAAGTGTCAAGTCGTTATGAGCCATGGAAGACCCGTGCGGCGCGGGTACGAAGAGTACCGCCGGCGATGGTATTTTGGCAATTCAAAAAGTTTCAGTGGTATTTCAGACATCTGCCCTTTTTGATATTTGCTCTTTAATGAATTAAAATACAAAAGGCTTTGGTACTTTTGTGCTAATTTTGGTAAGTGTGCGACATTCGGCCATGCGGCTGGCCCACAGGCCTAGCCGGTCCAGGAGTTAGGGCAGCAACCCCTACAATTTGCACCGAACTTTTCTGGCCCGTTAGGCTGCATAACCCTAACCTTCTCGTACTATCAGTGACTAGTCGCTGCTCCAAACACTCTCAGACCACCTGCTATTATTACATCAGATTTTAACATATTATGATACGCCGGACACGTTGAAGCTCGGCCGGAGTCGCAGGATAACGGTGATACAATACTGTTAAGAATTAGAATGAATCTGCAAGCAAATGACGCTGTGAAAGCTGAATTAATCAAATCAAACTTGGACTTGAATTAGCCAGATCAGGTCATTGTAGGTCGGCGATTACACAAAAGTTTATTAGAAATGTACATTTAAAGACTGCTTTATTTCCTCCGGTCAAGGATGCAACAAACAAGGATTCTACCTTAACTTCCTAGCCACCCTGCACCCCGTTCTCTAAACTTTAGAAGAATACCTTGACACTTCAGTAACACTTAGTCACTTGTGCCATAGCACCAACATAAATTCAGTTGTGCCATATCCTCTTCACATGGAGATATACCGGGATACTTCTCCTGCTAACCACACTCGTTCCCTGCCACCATTGCAACCAGCTACCTGCACCTGCACCTACCGATCACTATTGCTGCAGATATGCCTGAGCAGCACACTGCCACTGCGAATATTCCTACACAGGAAGTAACTCCCGCTCCAGCTGCGGGTGTTTCTATTGAGGTGAATGTAGCTGCAGAACACGCATACGGTAATAGTTTTGTTGCTCCATATGCCACACCCGCAAGGAAAACACTTCCTAGCGTGGCAAAAAATGTCGACCAAGACCACCCCTTTCATATAACGGTTCTGGTACAACTTTCTCAGATGAAACATCTAGTTGAGTAGCTGGCTGTTGTAACTTGTCAGTACTAATCAAGAATCTATTCAATGGCGAAACGTCTATTGCTTCGATTTCTTGGCAATACTGTATCACAATTGCAAATACTAACCCGAGTGCTAACCAGAAAAAGCATACGGCTACATAACGAATTATGGGTGACGGGCCCAGGTTAGAATAGTCCATTATGTCTGTGTAAAATTTTCATGAGCATTCAACAGGGCACGGAAAAGCTTTTACCCCTATACATATTACAGGGTTAAACCGCGTAAGTCGGCTTCCGGTAACCGCTGTCACAGCTATGGGACTGATACGGCGCACTTTGCGCTAAAAAAGGAGATTCATGGAGAGTAAACCAATCATTCCTGTTTGGGACTAGCGTAGGTTGAAGACGGTACACACAGTACCTCATCTGCACCGCCATAACTATTTATTTCTTCAGCCGTACTGAGCAACTCCAGGGTTTCAGAGTTCGCTTTCCAGCTCCGCCATTGATTGGGTGACTTCCCGTAGGTGCCAAATTTGCAGACTCGCAACCCAAACTCCTAGCCAAATGGTTAGTCTTCCGAAGCCCACAGATGACCCCAGCTGTCCGCCAGACGTAAGATGGGCAAAACAACTCAACCGAAAAATCAATGAGTCGCTGGAAATGGCCGGTTTAAGCGATGACGATGTCGTCGACCTGACCGAGGAAGCGGCGGACAATGCGGGCGATGACCAAGAAAAGGAAGGCCACGGGGTCGCGACTAAGCTCGGACGCTCATAGACACCACGGGGCCTCTACAGCCAGTAGATCAAGCGCTTCCGGAGAAGACATCTCGACCGCCAGAAAGAGCGACATCACTAAGTCATCGAATTCCTTTTTCGACGTCGATAGGCGTGACACAGTGAAGGTGTAACTTCTCAGATTGAGCAGCGGAAGTAAGTTCGACTAGAACTTAGTGAAAGGGTTGCAGGATATCCGTAGTAATTACTACCTCTATATATACACTAGAATATCGTGCGATAGTTTGAACTGAGTCTAATCCTTAATAAGAAGTGATTCTTCATACGAGGTAAGTATTCACATCTCGTATGAAGATAGTCTACTCGATATGGGTAAAATACCTCAGACTATCCTTCTTTTGTAAGGATCAGCTTTTATGACATACATAATTTCATAGCAATCTCATACGAGAATCACTTATGTGTCTTGCGACAACCCTTAATGAAGTAAAGTGAGTAGAACTTAAAAAAAGTCAAGTTTCTCGTTGGGTACGGGCTATTATCTCAATATTGATAATGCATTTGATTGTACCTGAGTGACGTGTGCATAAGAAATAATAAGCTTTGGTGGCTGAGCTCAAAAAACCACTTCCGCACTTCGCACTTTTATGCTGACTACTATTACCTCTCATCATCAACTCTCATGACGTGTCCTTCTCTTTTGAATTACTTCATATACCTTAGTATAAACTTTATTCAAGACACACTGCAGCTAGCTATTCTTAAGTCATAGTTGTCATTTCAACATCGTATCCACCCCTAAATTTGTGAAGTTCTGGCATGTATCATTTGTGGTGGGTACATTGGGACTTAACTATGGCGGTTGCTCACAGTTGTCGTTCTGAACCCGGAAAATGGCGCTTCTTACGTTTTCCGCACCATATCGTCAAGCTTCTAACGTCTGCCGATACGGTAGACGATGATTATCTGCAGCCATTAAGTTCGACGATGTCGATTGCCGATTCGCCCACAGCTTGCCGATATCGTATCATGGACAGTCCTGATTTTACAAGCATTTATTCAGCACATGCTGTGGTGGATGAGAAGGCCATTGCCATACGGGGTGCCGCTCGCGGATGGCTACATCACATGTTGATCGATATGATGGCTGAATGTAGCACGGCTGCATTAGCTAGCGTTACCCTGACAGCACTAGGGACTCGTGCGTCCTCGGACCACCTCGCAAATTGACAAATTTCTTGGCGAACTGAGCTGCCGCAGGGGCTTGGCAGCTGACAACCCCTGATATCGGGCCTGCCACTTCGGAGAACTACTGCTGGCAGCCACTTGCGTTGTGTGTCGGCCATCGTCATGGTCGCCTACGAAAGACAGCCCACGATAACTTAGTACCCATCCTGAACTTCCAGCTTTCTTTGTTGGCATTCATATTATAGCTCTCGAGGTTGTGGTAAATCGCTGCGTTCCAAGCATTGAGCCCTGGTTGAAGCGTTGTGCGCTCAATGTATCCTAGGCAAGCATTCAGTCGACTGACAAGGACCTTTTAGAATTCGTGCTAAACCAGTACGCTCACTCTCATTAGAGGAGGAAAACATTAGTATAGCACGCGCTAGAAGCCAGCGGGAACCCGAATCTTGACCGAGCTGATGGCGTTATACGGACGGCAGAATGTGACAGTGTCTCAAATCTCTTAGTTACTAAGCTACAGCCAAATAATAGTAAACTAGTTTAGCGCAAAGTGCACCGTATCCATCCCATAGCTGTAACAGCGGTTACCGGAAGCCGACTTACCAAAGGTGGTGAATGGGTTATAGTATCTACGGACTCAATATAGATGAGGGCTATATAATAGATATAGAGGAAGAAAATGACGTATTGGCAGTTTATCAGGGATTCGATAGTATAATGATGGGACAAACACAACCATGTACAACAGATTATGAGTGCTACTATGTCGAAAGTTTGATATGTGCTGCTGAAGGACAATCGTCTGAACCAGGTGTGGATAGATAGTAGGAGAGATATATGTAAGAGGTTATGGCGGCATAGACGGTGAGTGTCAATCAGGTTAAAGTCAATAGCAATGTATGGACACTAGTGTGAGATGTAGTCCTAATGTTAGATGTATGTGATGTCAGCGGGGATGGAGGACAGAGGGTCGACTCGTGTTGAAATAAGCAATTCTATATTCATTAGCGTTCTGTACATAAGGAGTAAAACACTGCGTGTAACCACACTTGACTGCGACTAGACCAAAATAGGACTGGACTAGGAATGGACTAGGACTGGACTAGAACTTGGACTAGGATTGGACTAGAACTTGGACTAGGACTTGAAGAACTCAACTAAATATTCACGACTGAATGCAAGACTGAGTACTTGATGAATTTATGGAGGACAAACCCCTCCTTATATACACAAACTTGACTATGCAAAACAAGGGAAACTAACAAGGACGCGAAACACATGAGGAGAATCGGATAACGGAGCGAGACAACCTGAGAAACGAGCGAGACAACCGGAGAGAAGAATGAGACGGACAAAAGACGGACATGATACGATACGGCGACAAGAGAACAAACACGACTGAGACAAGGCCGAGACACGGCGACAAGAGCGAGGCACAACACTTCGTGTCAGGGTTCAGGGTTCAGGAAGCCTGATGCGGCTCGATAGGCCCAAATGGGACATAGCGTCAGCTGGAATGGCAGTAGAGGTTGCCCGGTCCGTTAAAGAGTTTGCGTGCTTCCAGGTGTTAATTTCCGTCATCCGAGCGGGCGAACCATAGGTGAGGTGCATGAGCAGAAACAAAGTCTCCAGCAACTTGGTTCCAGACTGCAGATATTTTTTCGCTCGGGTTGTGATCACTGATGTCGCGGGCTACACCCGAAAGTGGCTTGGCTACGTCTAGGCCTTCTCTCATTGGCTCGCTGCAACCCTGAGTCACGTGTCGTAGTAAAAGTTTTTCCGTGTAGTTTTTCCGTTTCCTTCTTTCTTCTTCTTCCTTTTTCTCTTTCTTTATCGAATCCTTTTGTGTTGAGCCTTTACAACTGACATGCCATTCAAGAATTGCCGCCGGAAGTCGGGAGTACGCAAGAGAAGGTCACATAGGAACTGCGCGGGCAGGTCATTAGCCGGATCCGATAATGTGACGGTGGCTAGGCAAGGCTAACTAAATCTGGCTAGACAGGATTGGCAAGGCACGAGATATAGAACTTGAACTAAGGACTAAGAACACAAGAACACGAGGAACACAAGACTTTCTACTTGGCCTGAGAAGGAGGACATATCCCCTCCTTATATGCCCCAGGCCTCGCCTGCCACTACCGTGTACTGGGCAGGATGGGAAGCACGAACAATACGAAGGAAACATGGAAGGAGCCAGTGTGTTAAGTAGTATGATATTACCATATATGAGTACTAGCGGTGGATGCGATTTGCGATTAATCGTTATTCGTATTCGTAAAGTCCAATGCGATTACTAATACGAGTCCAGTAAAATTATACGATTAACTATACGAGCGCTGAGGTTGGTTACTCGCAAAAAATCGTATAGTCATGCAGGATTTTGCATTAACTAAGTTAGGCTGACAATAATTTCAGAATACAAAATTTCTTCTCCTATTAACCCTACCTTCCTATTTAGGAAAACGATTACTATACGATTACCATACGATTTTGCAGTAGACTATACGATTACTTAAATACTTTACGATTAATTTTCGGTTTTGGGATTAACTTTACGAATAGTATCAAATTTTGACGGTACCATAATCGTATCCACCTCTGGCCCGAAAAATTGTAGCAGGACGGACCAACCAGTAGTTAAACTAGGCTTCCCAATCGCTTCGGCCAATGTGACTGATCAGACAAGGCAGCAAATAACTGTCCCGCCATACTACATTACCCTAACACAAAGCGAATAGGCTGGGTCGCAGGCACCACAATTGAGATATTAATAAAACAGTTGCACGTCCACGTACTAGCTAGAGATCTTGAACGTCATAACCGTGAAGGCGCGTACGCGTTGACGCGTTTCCTCAAAATTTAACTAACCTAGTTAAAACGTCCGGGTAATTTAAATAAGGTAGGGTAATGGGCCGCCGCCATAATTTCCACCAATAGTTAACGACCAAGAAATGATTTGAACGGTCAGGGTAAGAGAGGCTGCTTGCATGGTAGTTCAGGAAACCCTGAACCCTGAACCCCGGAGCAGTAGGGTCACCTCATACACTGAAGTCAACTGCACTTACACCGTCTACATTTGATGTGTCCGCTGATACACTACATTCAAGTCTCGCTTATTAATAAACACTTACTCTACACGTACAAAAAAAAGTAGTTGATTGGCACTCTGAACTGATTTTAAACAGGGAACAGAACGCGGCGTTCTATTTAGCTAATCGTACGTTCCAATATTCACACCTATTCTCATTCGTTCTTCACTTCCTGCTTTTTGGAATCATACAACTCTCCACGCACTTTGGCCAAGGCCGAGATAGCCTTACCAGCCTCAGTTCCCAGACTTGCAAATCCCTTGACAACGCCATTCCGATCGCCAGGCGGCTTCTCTTGGCTCATCTTGAATTTACCTTCGATCTTATTTATCCGACTTTCGATGCCCACAACATTCCTCTTCATGATTTCAATATAACGCTCCGGTGCGTCGTTGACCTTCCATGGCTGCGGTTTGTCACCACCGATATAACCCATGGTCGACGTCTCCGTATGCTCGGAAAGGTCATGAAGCTGCTTCGTTAGGAACGCGTCGGTCTCGCGGGTTTTGGAATCGTAAAGGAGAGAAAGATTGCCGTAAATCTGGACTGCAACATAGTTCCAAGTCGGCACAACTTTGCCTGTGTCCGGTTTGGTTTCGACATAAAATGGTCATGCTTGCCATTGAAAAGCACCAGGACTTCGTCGTCGAACTCCAAAACGTTGGGCGGCTTGTTGTCCACGGCCTCTATCATCGCCATTACCTGCGTGTTCTGCTTGGCAATGTGGGCGCGGAGTCAACCCTGGGGTCCAGCCTCACCGGACTCATCTGGAAGATCGAGCACAAATGGGACATGGCTGCATTGCAGGATATCCTGTTGGGACGACGAGATTCCCGTAATCAGGATGCCCAATGGATTTTCGCGGATGAATTGGAGCAGCACTGCGGTGTCTGTCTCTGCCTGAACAGCTGGAAGAAACATCTTTGGTTAAGTTGGATGATGAATGAAAAGTGAGATGGAAGGCAGATGCGAGGGTGGGTTAAGGTACAGACCCACATATATGCAGTTTTTGGTTCTTACAGCCCATCATATGGAACAGCTTCGAGCATGAGCCACCTCAAATACCGCCCGTTCTGGAAGCGCATGTAAACTGCATGGGGCAAGTACTATATTCTGCACAAGTCTAGTTAAAGTGGGCGATGCACATCGAACCGGAACGTTTTGCAATTGGACGGTGCTTCCCGCACCTTCTTTGAAGCGGTAATCGTCGGCTAGCATTACCGTACGACGTCGTTATGTTAGCCCTGCAAGCTAGTAAACCGCGTGTTTCCGAATCAAGGCCCACGCGGAAGACAGTCGGCACAACCAATTGTTAAGCCAAACATAGAAAATAAGGGAAAAAAGGTTGGCCCTAACCCCATGTCGTTAGCGTCGCTCTTGTGCACCTGATCGGGTATAGCGCGGGTTGCGATAACCCATCAATAATCATCAATATTGTTTCGACGCCGAGTAAGTACACGACCTGTTGGCAGCATTTTCCTTTTTTTCCCTTCTTTTCGCTTTATCTTATATATATATATATTACACTATATTTTAATATTTGTAGGAATCTTTCCTTTTTTTCTTTGCTCTTTTCTTTTTTTAAGGGGAACAAAGTAACATCATAAATAGCGATTGCAGTAGCGATCACTCTGGACGGCTGGCTAGCTTTCAGACTCGCTAGCCTTACCCTCGAGCCTCACACCTCTATTCATACTCTGAACAGTCAGGGGTCCCGACACATCGCTCCCGCGCACCAGATTTGGCAGACTCTGCATTTTCTGTTCGTGTGTCTCGAGAGAGCCTGCAGGGAATAGCTCGCGGCAGTAATGAGACTAGCTACCGAACTCACTTCCTGTGCAATATTTTCCGTAAGGTGTGTAGTAGAATGAGGCTGTGTATATAAAATTGGAGGCAAAATGCGTTGACATTGACTGAGATATGGAGACCACCAAAATATATATATATATGTAGGTAGAATCCTCTTCTCTACCTGCAATTACCTGCATCATCTTCTGTACACCACAAGCAACCTGTTCAAAACTGCGGCAATATGGGCCCTACAACAGCTCTACATATCGGTGTACTCACCAACAGCCCGCCCGGCAATGAGTTCTGGCACGACGTAAGGCAATCATTCAGCGAGGCCTTGCATTGTTGCTCCCCGGGCTCAAGTCGACTTCTACGATCCTGCAGTCGAAGGTCACTTTCCTAGGCCGCAGGATTATGACCTGATTATACTCAGTGGAGGCAAAGCAGACGCATCCTCATCGCAGCCCTGGGTATTAAGGGTGTTAGA
>NW_027118245.1:0-14837 GCF_038497915.1 Lipomyces doorenjongii | reverse complement strand
CTACTTCAAATGTTATTTGAAGTATCTAAGTGAGCCTCTCTTTTAACATTGAAGTATCTAAGTGAGCCTCTCTTTTAACTTATTTATATAAAATCTATATATAAAATCCATCCTGCGAGCGAATCTGCACAAACCCTAAATACATCCGCTTGACCCTAACCACCATCCTTTAAGATATCTACCCCAGCCACAGCCAGTCACCTCTACCCCTTTTTCCTCCATCCGGGCTCCGAGGAGTTCCGTCGTTGAGTATGGGAGGCCACTCAAAGTGCCTCCCACTGTGCGGCTCTTTGTGTGCAATTTCTCTCCCTCCAGCGTTGGTTCAGTGAATATTTTTGTATATATTAGTGCATCAAATCAATTGGTCAGCTTTAACATGTACCAGGTGCATGCGAATTATTACCCGGCGCTGAATCTCTTTGCATAGGGGAATGCGCGGAGTTCCTACAGTTAGTTCTCATCGTTAGCATGCTAAAATGTTTTGTTATAAGCTATCCAGCTAGTGCAACATATAGTGGAAACCCCTTTGACTCCTCATAGAAAGTTGCGCGAGACGTATAATATGAGCCGACGATGATTAGAATATTATTTCATTCCCAGGCTTAGAGACTTCTGATGCCGACGCTATTTCGGCCGAACTATAGACTTGTGTATTAGCATGCGAAGACGTTTAGGAGACAGACGGTACACATCCTCTAACTCGTCGAGCCACAGCCATCGGTCCACTAGTTAGGGAATTCGAGAAAAGCACTTACATCAAAGACAGTGACAACGTTTCTCAAAAATGGTTCACCAATAACCCAGCGACCATCGAGATCGGCTTCAACGAGAGGACCTACACAGTAGTCTGAATATTCTTTGACTTTTCCGAGCGAGGAATCTTTGAAGGGGAACCACCACCCCGCGTATTCGAGGTGGATTTTAGGGTTCTCGGAACAAGGGTATGACCAGAATCCGTTTCCAAGTGGTTCAGAACCAGAGATGGCATTATAAAACATCCGAACATCCTCTGCCGGGGCAAGAACAAAAGGCGATGTCATGTCAATGGTACCCAGGATGTTACTCTGAATAAGGTTGCCATTTAAAAGCACAGTCTTAAACAAAACCTGCCAGAAACCGGTGCACTTGACAGGAGCGAAGAGAAGCTCATCATGATAACGTGCAAGGCCACCAAAGGAGAGAACTCCGGAGAAATCGTTTTTAAATTCAATGGCAAAGATACTATCGGCAAGCTTTCTCTTCTCTTTGGCATTCTCGAAAAAGTGGGGAAGCGATGTCTGGGAGAGTGACGAGTGAGCAAGGCCCATGATACTTCCAGAAGGATCCAAGGTTCGGAGAGATGCTCGAGGAGGATTGCAGTGCGCGAATTCAACATTGAATTTCTTGTCGCCGAAGACAAGCGAATCCAGGGATTCAACGCAATCTTCGAATCCCAGCCTATCCTTGCTAACGTACGACTGCGAATTTCTTGCCTCGAAGCGTGTGCCACGAACTGACGTAGTACTTTCCACCCAGAAGTCGGAAGATGTCATGTCAATATCGAACTCGACTTTCTGTCCGGGGTTACCGAGCTCCACGTTCGCGTACCTGAAATTGTTAGGACCGATGTCGAAAGACGATACGTAGATATGAAAAGATATACCAGCTCCCATCCTCACCGATGGCAGCGAGTTTCTCGGACAAAGAGATAGCCTTGCGGACCACTTGGTTGCCATGTAATTCGCGTTTCGATCGCGAGTAGCGTTTGAGAGAGCTCTTGAGCACCTCGTTGAATCTGGACATGTTTGATATCCACTCAGGGTTATATACTCTGCCACCACGACGGTGTATGGGGACCTTTGCCACAATGCCTGAACTTGTAGCGTTATCCCCGTAGAATGGGACGTGAGCGAAGGAGAAGGCGATGTGCGCGAGTACCGCAAGAGCCAGTAAAAACGGTCGCATAAATGGAGCAAGAAATTAATGATAAGCAGTGTTGCGAGTATTGGCGTATAGCGAGAAAGTTATGGACGAGGAAACGAAAGAAGTGTGCACTCAACACAGTAAGAACTTAAGTGGGAAGCTGGACAAGCGAATTGTGTTTGCTGGAGTTCTGCACTCAGTCTTCTTGCCGTTCCAAGGAAATTATAGTCATAAATATAAACAAATAAACAAGGAATATAAGTAACAAGGAAAACGTCTAAGCCACCATGAGGTTGCAGCCAAATCTGATTGTAGATCCTGATCCTTGTTGCAGATCACCATCCTACAGAATCTTACCCTAGTCGGACATAATTATCTTTGTAGACCTTCTAGAAATATACCGACTGTAGAGAATAATGACTCTATTACAATGTCCAAGGTTAAGGTCACTCATACCTAATACTGTGGGTTACGGCTGTTTCGACAATCCCAATCTACCGAAACTAAGGGTCGTTATAGTTATTAAACAACTTATCTCAGCGGCCGAAAGGGACTGCTGGCGCCTGTCTCATAAAATATCTAGAGTTCTTCCCAACCGGACATCACCTTTTTCGTACAAACAGATCGCCAGCCTTCGTTCGAAACTCCGATAAGAGGGATAAGTGAACCAGGGCTAAAATTATTGTTGATCACTGAATCCTCATTATCAGGGACTGTTCCGCTACTCACATCAACGGGTTCATTAATTCCCCTGTCGTGCCTAGTCACCACCAGTTGCACTCTCGCCAGTCGAAAGTTCCGTACGAGACTACAGCATTAATTTGGGGTTTATGCATGACTAGTTGACGGTAGAGATGGAGACGATACCTAGTGATCCTTGTCACACGTGATTTCCGTTACCAATCGTTGGCTCACTTCTATCGTCTTGCGACTGAGGTCGATCAGTTCTTCCGGCACCACGTGATCGATTATCTCCTGCTGTTGGTTAATTTTGCTGGCGGCCATAATTTTATATTTTCATTGTTAAGGTCCAAAAGGTCCAATGTAGCCCAGATTTTTATGATAGGGCAAACTGGTCAATTTACAAAATAAAAGCGAATAAATAGTGCAACTATTCCTGGACCGTTTAAATAACATATTATTAATTTCAGATTAATAACGCAAATGGGTGATGTTTTCGTATGTTGCCTGGTACAGTTACTGGACTAGACTGGATGCACAAAACAAGCAAATCTTGCGTCCAACGTCGGTACTGGACATGCTCGTTTGAACTACTGAGATGCAAAACACAGATCAAATTATTTAACATTAAAGTCGAGGATAGGCTTATCATTTTATTACAACCTCTGTTTGCAAGAAATACACTACTGATCCAATTACTGCGGACATAGCTCAAGACAGTCGAGCAATTGGCTGGCATTAATGTGCATAAACGCGCTCTCTTGATCGTTGACTTCCAAGGTAATCAACACCGTATCGTCCAGCCATCCATGATAATAGTCATTTACAAGGCTATTCATATCCGGTGTCAACTTTGCCGCGTCCGCGGCCAAGTCCTCCCGCTTGGTTACCGCTTTATGCGGATTGACAAATGACTTGCTGCGATCTCTAAAATGCGAGTGATCCCACTCCATAGCCACTGTGAAAACCGTCGCCCTCTCGTCCGAGCCCATGTATATGAAGTTGGACGAGCGCGCGAGGATGCTGAACGGCGCAGTAGCGTTCATAATGACGAGATACCGTCTGTAGAAGACTTCGTGCAAATGCACATACTTTACATGCATGATCGACATCAGCACTGTATTGTCCAGAGTTGGCTCGCACGGATACTCGCACAGCGTCACGCGCAAAGAGTTTGTCGCCTGCTCGAGTGTCACCTTTTGACGGTCGGGGTCCGAAACAGATTTGCCGAGTGAGAGAATGCACTCCGGTGCCAGAGAGTCCACAGCGAGATTGTGCATACCATAATAATCGGATATGGATGTTAATGAACGCTCACCAATTCCGCGGTGCACAAATATTTCGGCTTTGTCATCAAACAGAAGCTGGTATGTTTTCTCCATCTCGGCGAGTGGAGTTGCACTTGGTAATGCGGTCAGATTTGCAAACCGGATCGGAACGGTCTCGACCTTGAGCTTCGGTCCCAGGTCAGGAATAATCGTCCGCAGGTCCACGACGAAGTCGTGCTTGCAATTAGTATGGCCGCCAGTACTGACGATCATTAACGGCTCGCCTCGGGGCGACATGAAGATACGCGGGGCAATGCGTCCGACTCCGGTTTCGATCACGGGAGCACAGGAACCTTCTGGAGACAACCAGTTCGGAAGATCAAGAACCTTGGGCTGATCCTTGCATGTGAGCATTCTTTGGTCGAACACATCAGAATTGATCCAGTTCATGTCGCAGTAAACGATGATATATTGCTCGATTGACTCGGTATTTACCGGCTCGAGAGATTGCAGTGCGAAGCCCACGTACGGGTACTGCGATCCTGGGGGATATGGAATCACATTTGGGTTAAATCTGAACATGTCGGACGGGGTGCTGTCGAACCATAGAAACGAGAGTCTGCACATTGTGCCCTCTGGATTTGCCACGTTGATAAGTATATTTGCGCCGCCGGGCCTGTGCAAATGGGAGCAGGACTGCAGCTGCTTGTTGTTGATGGTCTTGCGGTGCCGAAGGAGAGATCCGCCGGTGAGATGCTCTTCGTGGATGTCGTCGGCGACCCTGGCTGTTTGCGATCCGTTCCATTTCGGCTCTTCGAGGTCCGACTGGCGCCTGTTGTGTCTGCCAAAGTCGAAGATTGAGGCGGCAAAATTGCGGGTGCGGCTGTTGGAGCTACTGCTGGTCACGGCGATGATAGAGATGAAGCAAATGGCCAGAAGGACCCATGCGGCCTTGGGCTTCGGGAGAATGTATGCCATGGTAGTTCTGAGGTCAGAGTTTCATCCTGATGGGCTGTAACTTGCTATACAAGCGACAACAAGAGGTCATTGGAAGTAAGGCAGTCGCAACGGCAACAAATAATTGGGACGAGAGAGGTGAGAAAATTGGCGTAGGCTCTGTGATGGCAGACTTTGAAGATGGATGCTCCGCGGTAGACGAAGTGTGAGAGTAAAAGCGACACAACAATTTGAAGAACAAATGCACGTTAGTTCTACGCTGTATGCAAGATAGGAAGACTTCCGCTAAGCCACAGATGGCTATCGGCAAGAGGCAACAGGCAAGACAATAATAACGATGAGGGCCGAGTTTACCTTTATTCTGGGGTTGCAATTACCAGAAATTGCGAGTCTTATAGGGGACATCAATGCACCAGAATAAGAGGCGTTATTGTACAATTGGACTGTAGGTCACGATGCGGCACTTGACAGTGGATTCAGTTTCTGTCCTTGGACGATCACAGCCACAGCTTGCGGCGCCACACCGCAGGCACCTAATCTCGCAGAAAACAGGTGATATCTCGGCTAACTCGCTTTGAATAAATATGCGTAACAAATAACGTCCCTCAGTCCAATAATACACTCAGCTAACGCTCAGCTAACGATCCGTTAACTCTCGTTCTGGGAAGCATTGCAAATTAGCTGGACTTGTCCGTCATTGATCGGGTTCCAAGTTTGAGCTATTTTAACTTCTGTCATACGTACGATGGCTGCACTTAGGCGAATATTTCGGCGCTACGGTCGCACGGTCGCACGGTGGTTGGGGTTACAGTGTGGCGGGCCCAGCAACAAGGAGATAGAAATAGCATTCTGACAGTTGTTCCGTGAACAAAGAAAATCTTCCTCTTGCAAGAAAAAACAACATGTTATATGTACTCGGAACAACGCTTATTGTCCGCCTAATCCATGTTCGTCCTCGGAATCGGGCACGGACTAATGAAATATCACATGACATCAGCAAATCTGTACTATTGAGTTTTGTGCTACACTGCATCAACTCAGATCCCTAACCCTTATTACTGCAGCTCGTGCTGCTCGTTTGTAATCTCAAGAATGCAAGAAATCATAATATTGACCGCCGTTTCTATCGCCCCTCGACCGCTTGAATATTGCCTACATCTGCTAGTAATGTCGCAGCGTTGAATCCTTTACTTTGAGGTAGTTCAAGCTCAACCCTCGTTATAGGGGACAAGCTGATCTGCAGATTCCCACCCCTGAAGTCCAACATATGGCCGCCGTTGCCTCGGTTGTCTTCAACGAAGTGCAAATGGTATCCGGCAACCGAGAGGCCTTGCGAAAATCCAGGAGAATAGAACCCCACCAAAGTTCCCATGGTGTTCGACAATGTCCGTACGACCTGCCTCTTTCCAACATCGACTAAGCATTCACCCGGATACTCCTGCTTCCCAACGGTCCTGACAGTGATGTGCTCGAATTGGCCATCTATTCGAATAGCCACGAAAAGATTTCTCGCATTTGGAAGGCGTTCTGAAATATGCAAATCGAGAGCGTCTTTCCCAGACAAGGACCCGACTGCGACTTGTGTAGGCTGGAATCGTGTCACCATTGCAAACGGAACTACCATTTCGGGTTCTGCGATGAGTATCGAACCGTCCTGTTTCATTTGGTATGCGATGCCATCGATAACAACCATCTCCCCGTCAAAATCCTTGAAAGTGCCCAGACCATGGTCTCCTGACTCAAGCATTGTTGCGACGCTGATTCCCTCGTCCGCTACTCCATCCATCAGGGCATTAAGAATGGAGAATTGATAGAGCTTGTTGACTGCCATGGCTATAGGATCAGTTCCGCTTGACGATTTCTCGTTATCGTAGTCGACAGAAAACAAATCGAATGACACGAAACAGTTACCCTATCCCTGAGATGGATACGTCGATATCTTTGTGGTTTATGCCATTAGTTCCGGTTGATAGACCCGTTTGTTACAGAAATGATTACAATTGTCTGACGGAAAATCCCACTATCCTTTAATCGCACGGTGAAATTGTTCAATCAGCATGTCGATCTGAGGACAGAGGACCAGAAAGTAGTTGCTTTTTATACAGGACTTACAGGAGATCCGATTATATTATACACTAACTGGTGTCGACGTGTTCATGACCAGACCGAAGCTGATTTTAAATACCCTTGAACAAGTATTTATGGCATACATGCAACACGTTATGCATTCATGTATTACGTTGTAGGTCCTGTGTAGTGAAAGTTAGTTCTGTAGTGAAACAGTCTCGGCAAATTCTAGCAAATCCCGGTCATGTTTTCCATTGAATGACTAAAAACTAGTGCTCTGAACCTTATATTTAAATGGCAAATCTATCGTCTGATTAAGTTTTAAGAGGATATTCACGCTGTGCGGTCGAGTGACGTTGCTAGAGCAGGTCAAAAGTGTGGTCGGTTCTTTCTTCCTTGTCAAGCACCGTAGATAATTGAGAAAATGAAGGTCTGCTCATTTCTGAACTAGTCGATGACGTCATCGTTAGCTTTGAGGCAAGCTACGAGGGCGCCGCTCGGCACCTCTCGGATCCGATTCTATTATACCCAACCGCTAATCAACATTGTGAAGCCCGGGAGATACCGACGCTATCCTCGCAGCAACCCAGAATTTACGGCTGCGACTATATTTACAGTTGAGCCTTGCGAAGGGATCCGAACTATAGACGACACAATTACGAGTTTTTAATCGGAGCTTTGAAAATGGAGTTGCTTCCACAACCAAGGAATTGCGCCAACATCGTTGTTGACAGTTTGTACAATGCTGGCGTGAGACTCGTCTTCGGCATACCAGGAGCCAAAGTTGATGCCATCTTCGACGCCCTCCTCGATCATCCCGATATTAGGATGATTGTATGCAGACACGAACAGAATGCCGCTTTCATGGCGGCCGCCGTCGGTAGAATAACCGGTTGTCCAGGTGTTTGTATTGCCACGTCCGGACCGGGTGCCAGTAATTTGACAACTGGCTTGGCAACAGCCACAACCGAAGGAGATCCAGTTGTAGCCATTATCGGTTCTGTCTCGCGGCTGCAATCGACTAAGCGCACACACCAGTCAATGAGGGCCTTGGATGTTCTCAATCCCATCTGCAAAAGCACGATTGGAATCGAAGTTGAAGATCAAGTGGCAGAGGTCATGTTGGATGCGTTCCGCGTGGCCGCTTCATACCCGAGGGGAGCCACTGTCGTGTCCTTGCCATTGGATATAGCAAAAAGTGTATCCAAGATACCGGCTTTCCCTTCTGCTTCGTTCCGCTTGCCGGATCTTGGGCCCTCGCCACTGTCATGCATCGAATCAGTTGCTCATTTGATCGAGGAAGCCAGGTTGCCAGTGCTCTTCTTGGGTATGCGTTCCACTGCACCACACGTCATTGAAGTAATCAGGAACTTCCTCAGGCAGCACCCGATGCCAGTTGTGGAAACCTTTCAGGCTGCCGGTGCTGTATCAATGGACCTGGTGAATCTCTTTTACGGTCGTGTCGGGCTGTTCCGAAACCAACCTGGTGATAAGCTCCTTGCCAAATCAGACTTGGTCCTAACCGTGGGCTACGATCCCACAGAATATGATGCCAACCTGTGGAACGTGCATGGCAAGCTGCGCATCGTGCATATAGACTATCAGAGTTGTGATTTTGGGTTCCATTATCGGCCAGTCATCGAACTTATCGGATCCGTTGAACGCAACATTAGGTGTTTGGCTGAAAATATCATGAGCGTCACATCACAGTCCGAATCGGATATCTGTAGCGTCCTATACCAAGAATTTCATTCATGGAGAAAGACAGCCATCCCCAAAGAAGGATCTGGTCCGGTGAAGCCCTTACATTTCATCTCTTGTTTGCAACGCTATGTCTCTCCAACTACAAGAGTCACCTGCGATGTCGGTACCGTGTATATCTACATGATGCGCTACTACTTCGCCTATGAACCGGGCATGTTCCTGACTTCCAATGGCCAGCAAACACTTGGAGTGGGCCTTCCTTGGGCAATTGCTGCCTCTCTGGTCCAGGATCCTCCTTGCTCAAAGAAGGTCATTTCGCTCAGCGGCGATGGCGGTTTCATGTTCTCATCACAAGAGCTATCTACTGCAGTCCAACTGAAATGCAATATCACCCACTTTATATGGAATGATGGCCACTATAATATGGTCGAGTTTCAGGAGGAGCTCAAATATGGCCGTAGCAGTGGGATTGCACTGGGCGGGGTAGACTTTGTGCAGTTTGCCGAGGCTTTTAATGCGAGAGGCTTCCGTATCCGCTCCGGCGATGAGCTGGAGAGCGTGATGAAGGAAGCATTGGCATATGAAGGAGTCTCCATCGTGGACGTATTGATCGATTACAGTCGCAATCAGGATCTTGCAAACCACATAATTCCGGAGGAATATGTATAGTAAAGGATCAAGGCACTCCTGTTACATAATTGTGAATAATGTTCGGACAGACGGCCTCAGATATTGCATGGTTGGAGACAGGAATGTACAGACATCCCAGATTATTCAGTCCTTCTGGGGAATAATATTCAAGTGTTTTGGCACGGTCAAGGATTGTTGCTTTCGACACAGTTGCGAGAGTATAAAATATCGTACAACTCGCAGTACATGTTATGATCATGGCGAGTGTCATGGCGGTCTCTATTAAGAGTGGCTCGGGAGATTTTGTGAGCCGTGGTTCCTCGAGTTATTTACATTGTTTTACTGGACTGCAATTCCACTTATGTGTCTGCGTTAACAAGAATCGAATCCACACGCCTTCCATTAGGAACCTTCAGAGTCGCGACCGTAAGAAAACTTAGCCTGTCTTCGCAGCGTCTCACAGTAATTTCACACCGAACTACGCACCGAACTACATCAGTTTGAGATCGTGAAGTGCGATAACTGGGGGAACGAATACAAGATCGCTAAAGTGCGCTCATGTAAAATTGTATCCAGTGCATTGTGGATCGTCATATATTAATAGTTGGTGAAGGGGTAATAGGATCTGTGATAACAGTGAGTTTAGCGACCCTCAAAATACAAAAAAATTACCAATGGCTCAACCACCATATATTTATTCGCATTTGGATTCGTAAGATTCGTTTTCGTGCATACCATTGTTCGTGTTCGTCCTAAAATCTGATCTCCTGTTGTTCATCTTCTCGTACCATCGCTATAAAGCAGACCGTAATTTGCTTTCCTGACTCGCCATTCAGGTAACATCCTGACTCCTCCGGCTGCTGCTTGATCAAGCGGCAGATCCCCAGATAAGAAGCCGCATAAAGGGAATACAACGAAGGATATGTAGCTCAGTCAATACAACTTGCGACTATGGTTAGTCCAAGCTCCCGACCCTGAAGATACTGAGGACCAATATCAACGCGCTCTGAACTTTCTCGTGACCAACAATTACTGGAGCAATGTCTCGAAGTGCAGTTACCGCTCCATAAATACGAAGTGCTGGTGTACGGCGAAAAAAGTAGTGACAAATTCAAGAAGTGTGTTGAAACAACAACTATATCACTAGAAGTGGATAGTGATAATAACATGCGTATCTCTAAGTTCACGATAGGGAACTGCACAGTGTAGCCAAAACTAAGGTAGAAATCGTAAGATATGATGAAAGAAATGATTAACAGATAACAGCGACAGTCGAAGACATTGTCATCATGTCGACACCGTCATCAAAGTAGTATTATTAACCTCCGAGAATATGACTCACTGTCTGATGTTTCTACTCCTTGGCATAACCTCGCAAAGAGTTGTGATGTCACTATGAGAGTCTTTATGACTCAAACCGATCCTACAACTGAATAGACTAGAGAATTAGGATTCAGGAACTCAAGCATATAAGTAGAGATCGTATTCACCTTGGATACGATATCAATTGACTCAAGCCAACGAAATCGGACATCCACCAGCTCATTTCTTCAACAAGTTCTAATCGAACTGTCATCTTTGACTGCTATTAAATTCATCCATGTTTCAGAAGCGCTGAGTTGCAATTGAAACGGGGTTATTGTCGGAGAAGTATGAAAAACTCTAGAAAGACCAGCTCCGGTCAAATATTATTAGAAGCAATAAATGATCTAGTAGTTTGGCGCTTTCTCTTTTGGCGTTTTACTCTGCCCAGCTGCATTTGTGTAAATTGATCAGTTAAAAATCGCGGCCTGGTCTAGGGCTAGATCCTCGCACTTCTTTCGACCAATCGCGACATGCGTTGGACTTGGCGGGCTTACTCCGATTATTTTTTTAATTTTCTCTGGTATACGTTGTAGTTGAATTACAGTCTTCGGCATGTCAAATACCCATGTTTTTGCTCGTGAGATCATTGTGGCTAGCTGTTACTCCGCACTGGGTGTGTGCAGACTGAAAGGTTACTCAATACCCCACTTGGATCATACGCAACCAGCCCAGGAGCTATAAATCCACTCTGGATATTTGAAGCAGGTAATACCTCTCGTCGGGCGATTTGATACAGAGGTATAAAATTCAATTTGTCGATGCGTACCAGCCCTCGTACTGTCGTCAACTTGGCGACCGATATAACAACCACAATTGGCATCTAGCACGCCAGACACGGTTTGTACACGCCTACCGTTGATTTTGTTTTTCAGACCTTCTAACCGGCGCGCGTTGCCCGTATGGACTGACGCGAATGGAGAACACCGCGTTGCCGAGAATGTGTGGTTCGTAGACGGTCATTCGAGCTGGGACAAGTTCTTGAATGATATTCTCCTTTTTAAGCCCTGCAGAGGCATCTACTTTGCGCGAAGGGGGCCCTGGGGAAGCGCGAAGACTCGGATATTATCCCGAGAAACTTGCAGAGACGCTGCGAGTTATTCCCATACCACATGACTCGGAGGTATGCTGACCTCCCGCGTCACCATCATCATCATCATCATCAATTTCTTCTTCGGGTTCGTCATCACAACAGAGACTGGCATGCGAGTTTGTGACAGAACCTCATTATTGTTGTCAAAAGCTTCCGGAGCTGGGGGTACAGCGTGTGACTTTTGTCTTACTATCGGGGACGTATTCCAGCAATAACGTGGCTAGGATAGAACCATTTGCTCTGGTTATTTAAGGTTTGACACATGCATTCAACGAAGGTTTGCTCGTCCCGTCTTGTTTGTAGTACCAAATTGTTCTTGCATTCTCAGATACACACGCTATAATGTCTGCCATTGTCTTTTAAGGAACTGTAACGAATCAGATAAATTCAAATATATTTCTATTATCCGTAAATTATAGAGTTGTTATTCGTAACATGAAACCATACGTGAAGTTTATATTAAGCTACTATCGCAAGAATAAAATATATATCTGCAAATGTACACCAGCAGTTTTTCACTTTAAATTTAGTATTATAACTTCATATAATAAAAGTGTAATGGAATAAGATATAACGGCTGCTGGCCATCAAATACTCACCCCATAGCCGACTTACTTAAAAGTAATCCCGCTGGACATAGCCGCCAATGGTACCCTCGGTCCTGGCAACCTGGAACTCCCAATGATACTCGCCCTTAACACATGATCCAAAATCAACCACCACTTTCTCCCCACCTACTACCCTAAATTTTTCGTCCTCCAATTCATCACTTCCAGAGAAGTGATATGCGGTCTTTTCAAAGTTGACAAAGGCAACATTCTCATCTTCTGCCTGCCTGTTATGATAGAGATATAGCAATGCATCACCTTTTGACTCGTCATTGAGGGCTAGTTTGATAGACTTGAAATTACTAAACCCAAGTTCGTTCATTGTATAAAATGGCATGTCACATTGGCTGCCCTTCTCTTCCAGCCAGTACAAGGTTTCAGTAGGAGAATATTTAAGGTGGCCCTTAAAAAAGCACAGTGTAGCAGGGCAGATGAATTCTGCTGACGTCGACCAGACGAACGCCAATAAAATGAAGATAGCTCGAAATGTGTATGACATCCTTAGCCTTGAATTAGTAATAGTTCAAATGTCTAATAATTCGATGTATAGCTCACCTCACGATCATACTCAATTCAATTTTGTCAGAAGATAACTTGGGTGAGGGGATAGTTCGTCGCTCTAGCAAAATACTACTTACTTCCGGCGGAGAGCCTATCTTTTATATTTCGGGCCAAGCTTGCTGATGTACAGACTAAGTGCTGCGGGGCAATTGTTGCGACATGCTGCTCTTGGCAGCCTGTCAATAACACCAATACCCGTAGTACAGGACCGCTGGCGCACCTCCAGCCCAAATTGGACGCCAGCTCATGTCTGAAATAGCAGGTTCAATAATACTCGAGTCTCTATTACTTTCGGTGAATAATATGAGGCATTCCACTCAAGGCGAACAGGTTGTAAGGACGCCTGCTGCATCCGCAAAATTCATCTTTTTTACTACTACTGACAAAACTTATACAGTTATCATCGGCCAAACTTAAATGCATTGCCGCAATTTGTATTCTCATAGGAGCGCCGGATACAATTTTAATTCAGTCAGATCCTCTATCGGTGACTAGATTCATCCAAGACTGCCCGTAGTAAATACTTATTACAATCTGTTTCCCTAGAGCTCCAGAACGATATCCCATGTGACGGTTGATCATTGAGAGTGGTACGAAAAGGCGATCCATATGACTTCAGCCATGTACGACATAAACGAATTGATGTTGGTCCTCTTTGCTTAGACTGTAACGGTGCAACTAGGTCCTCGGAAATTTTAACTCAGGGGTCGCTTGCTTAAAAAGTATGGCCGTTTGTTTGGTTCGGAGTTTAACATACGGCTGCATTGTTCTATACAATTCAGTATATATTATTTATTGTTAATTAGCTTCAAATCCAAAAGCCTCTGCACGAGACAGTCTTAGTTTGCCTTCTGTCATGAGTTAAGCTTAGTCCGTGCGTCAGCACAGAAGCATCTTATGACATCTTCGCGAAAACGTGTAGGATGCTTTTAAGCTGAAACTAGCGCCGCGCACGGACATTCTCACAAGACGCAAACCATCTTCTGAAAGCGATTTGCTTTCGTAATTAGCCTGCAACAAAATTCCGTCTGGTCTGTATTTCCACCTTAATAAGAATAACTCGCATAGCCAAGCTACCGTACTAGATATGTGGATGAGTGGATCGAGTACCGTTGTTTTGTACCCCACAAACAAATCCTGAAGTTAATATGTCAACGGCTGCTCCAATTTCTGGCCATAGTGCTCTGGACTTCTCACTACCGTCGTACAGGTCGACGAGTAGACTAGACCCTGAACCACAGTTCCAGGTAGATGGCAAAGCCTGACAATCGTCAAATCTCTGCATTTACTTCCCCCATGAACTCCAATTTTCGCGTATGCAAAGACGGCAAGCAGGTATCATTAATAGGTCGTGCCTGGCTCTGAGCGAAGTGCAGCTAACCATTATTGAGCTTGTACAGTCCCCTGTTGCCCTGTCATAGGCTACACTTCAGGAACAGTACGGGTAAATACAATGCGTAAAGGAAACACGCCGCACGGCTGAAATGGAAAACTGGATTGGTGAGCTCAAAAGTCACTTTGATGATAGTCAAGGAAAGCGTTGCACGTGACACGCTCGCAGGCGAAACGATTGTTGATTATTTCTCCCAAAATGTCCGGACGTTTTCCCTACCCCTGTTCCCTGTTTTAACGAGTCTACAAAGAAGTACCGAACGAAAAACTTAAACTAAGCTGTTTGACCTATTCCTTTTATACTCTAGTTCCAACTTTAAAACATGCAACAACGATTCTTCAATACCCCTTGCCCTGAATTTTGTTTACCGTCGTCAAGAGGGACTCGTTTTGTTTACTAAACTTGCAGCAGTCTCCTTGTATTACACGCTTCCAATATACTAGTCGTATATTTTAATTTATCTTATTGATTGCATTAAAGCCTAAGTTGCGTAAAGCAATATGGTGATCCCGTGGTGAGTCGCAAGACCGTCGTAACGCGCGGAAAGGTACCGGCTAATAGTTAGCTCAAGGGACGTGCTATTCCCACTCGAAAGAGTGTTTTCAACTGAA
>NW_027118244.1:0-15160 GCF_038497915.1 Lipomyces doorenjongii | reverse complement strand
CGAATTTTATTGTGAAATCCATGAAAGTCAGGTTGCATAAAGAATATCCACCTATGGTTGCGGATTGGATGGAGCCAATAGTTATCGCTGAGAAGTCCAGTTTAGAGTCTCGCATGCTCGCAAAGTTGTCCCCCCGAAAGGCTCACAAATCCGATATAGACAAATACTTTGAGCAAGAGACAGTAGCTGTCGCCGCTACTGAGGAAGGATGGCTCTTAAGGTGGTGGAGAGCCCACAAAGATGAATACCCGAGGATGGCAGCCGCCGCCAGAGACTACCTCGCGATTCCAGCCTCTGAAGTGGCTGTTGCGAGATTATTTAGTGGCGGAAGAGAATTGCTCGGGTTAAGACGGCATTCGATGGCGCCAGGAACGATGAGAAAGCTTACTTTACTTGCAGACCACTATTCAAGAGCAACTGGATTGTAAATTTGTGCCTCTTTTTATTCAATTTATTTGTTTGTCCTCAGCGTGGGCATTTCAGAGCATATAATGAAAGTCACGTGCATGACTATACGAGTTTTTGCGAGTAACCAACCTTAGCGCTCGTATAGTTAATCATCAAGTTTACATGTACTCGTATAGTAATCGTATTGGACTTTACGAATACGAATAACGATTAATCACCAATCGTATACACCTCTAAGCTTAACTCATTATGATAGCTAGAAATGAATATGGCGAGTGATATTGCGGTAATTTCTTGCGAAATATTTTATTCTTGGTTAAAGCAGATCGCAGATTTCAACGGGAAACTCCTCATCACGTCACCGTCTTCCTCATGTTCATAACAAGGAGTAAAATATGCATCAAGACGAAGGCACCTGTCGATCTCATTGCCCCTACTGATGCCAATACTTTCCAATCATGCTGATGTCAGCAGCCAACGCTGGCGGATTGTCCAATGCAGGAAAATGACCGCCAAATTCCTGGACTATAGGATATCAGCATCGTCTTCCAATAAAGCGGTCAAGGTGACATCTACGCACACTTGTAGTAAACAAGATTGCCGACTTCTTCAACCAGCGCCTTCGGCCAAAACCCGACGTTATAGTTAAAGCTAGTGTACAAAAGAGGGGCATCGGTTTTAGCTTTTGTGTACTTAGTTGCAAAACCACCCGGATTCTGGGCGTAGATGTACACCGAGGAGACAAAAGAATGTGTAAGATAATAAAGAGACACAACCCGGAGAATCTCATTATCTGTCAGAACTGAAGGTCCTGATCCCCGCCGCGGATCAGACCCTGCACATTGTTAGTGTCTTGAACCTTCACAATGACCGAATTTCTCACATAAAATGAACTTCTCTGCAATCCACGTTAATTGCCCTATTGGGTTATCATATAGTGCAAGACCAATAGTGTTTGGCTGCAGCACGCTAGTTAGCAGTGAAAGATATGTTACAAGTCGCATCATACCTTAGTAGTCTGTTCAGCAAAATAACCACTGCCGGCGCCTTGCCAATCAAGGGATCTCTTCTCCTCATCCACTTCCGCACCAGACAGCGTGATATTGAGAGCCGCCAGCTGCTCCAGATTGGGAGGGAAAAATGGTAGAAAATTGAGATGTGCTGCCCGAACAGTGGTATTAAACTGGCCGTATAATTCATATGCTACGGCGCATCCCCAGTCAGTTCCATGCACTGCGTATGTCTGGTAGCCCAGGACCTCGGCCATAAGAGTGTTGAATATGCGTGCTGTATCGGATGTCGTCCAGCCATCAGGTGCAGGTGTTGAGAGACCAAATCCTGGCAAAGAGGGCACTACAACATTGAAGGAGGTGTGGTGGGACTCTTTTACGGCCGGTTCCTTGAGTGTAAGCAAATCGATCAAAGGCAGCATCTCCAGGAAGGATCCAGGCCACCCATGCAGTAGAATAATAGGGACCGCATTGGGATCCTGAGATGGTTCGTGGATGAAGTGGATATCTTGTCCTTCAACTTTCGTAGTGAAATGGTGGTACCTGGGCAGACGTCAGCTTAACTTCCGATATGGATGTCAACGCCTATGTCATACTGGTTGATGGATTCTTGCTCCATTTCCCACTTAAAGCTAGTGATCCATTCTTTCCGTAAACTCTTCAGGGTAGACAACGGCAGCCCAGATGACAAAGTTGTGTTATAGCTACTTTTGGCAGCAGATAATTCGGCAGGCGGGAGGTGAGTTCTGTGCACCAGGTCGAGCATATGCGGCACGCGTTCAGATAAGTTGATTTTCAGCGGCTTCACACTAGATGTAACTCTGCTAGCTGCTTCAGATACGAAGCAAAGGGCTAAAATGAGGGCAGAAGACGACCACATAGTTGGACAAATGAGAAGAAAATCCCGTAAATTCAAGAAATCTTGCTGAGATAGCGTAATACATCTTGAAAAACAAGTTACTAGGCTCAGGGTCTTATATACAATATAATACATGGTCGTTCAGTCGCTATGCTGACTGATCGACTAGATTGAGTCGATGGGGCTGGCGCTTCACCGCAGACCTTATCGCCTCTTCGTCGCACCTCATCGGCTAAAATGAGGTAGTGGTGCGATTGAAGAGAGACTGTTGGTCCTGCATGTCATGTTGGTTAATATATTCCAAATTAGCAGGATCTAAGTACGGCACATGCACGACTGGGGAGACCAGTTACCATAATAGGATTGTTAGCGCTAAGCTGTTATGCCCAAATAGGTTTAGTTGGTGTTTAGACCAATGGCGCAGTTCCGGATTTTGGTACCTCGGCGTTTGATAGAGATTTTACGAGGCACTTCGCCGACTTATGGGGACAGTTATCGCCCCATGATGAACTGTGGAATGTTTGTCGCTTTGTCAGGGTTACTTCTGCTCAGCAGATGGTTCATGGAATTGTTTTCTACCTGCTGGCCATGAGCCAATTACTAGTATTGTGATCGTAATCAAGGAACCCTGAGCCCTTACTCGGCAGGGACAAGACGCTTCAAAATTTATTTCGAGAGGTCGCCTACAGATGCTATAATAATATGTTACGCCAGATCTTGGCAACCTTAAAGTCTATTAATATGGTGGAGTATACCCTGCTTATTAACTTACAAAATTAAGAGAAGTGGGTTATTACACAAGCACGCGTCTAGCCCCCCACTCCCTTACAAATGCATAGATTTGTAAGCTTGGCTAATCTGTTTGCTTTCTATAGTGTATCTTCTGTGTAGGATATATAAAGACACGCAAGTTCTTACTATTTGGTACTGATTGCACAGAATTCCACACCATTTCCGAAGACTCGAAGAAATAGGACACACAAGATGGCACAACACACCATTTATCTCATCACAGGTGCTAATCGAGGTAAGAGTCTTCCGCTAATCTTTCCTGATCAGCAAGCACTGATATTTATAGGCATTGGGCTTGGCCTTACCAAGGCTCTTTTGGGTCGACCCAACACTGTCGTAATCGCCGCAGTCCGGGATCCAGCTACTCAAGCCTTCCAAGGCATCCATCTTGCCGAGAATAGCAAACTGATTATTGCCAAAATCGACAGTAAATCCGCTACAGATGCAGCAGAAGCTATGAAGACCCTCCAGAAGGAACATGGCATCACTAAGATTGACACGGTTATTGCAAATGCGGGTATCTCGAAGTTTGTTGGCCCAGTGATTAACACTCCAATATCTGAAATTCGCGACCATTTCGAAGTCAACACAATCAGCATAGTTGTGCTATTCCAGGCCGTCTGGCCACTATTATCGGCCTCCTCACAGCCCAGGCTGGTCACATTGTCCACAGGGACTGGGAGGTAAAGGCGTCCCTTATTGAGAAGAATCGTAGCTTACAATGAAAACAGTATTGGTGGCATGGGAGACTTACCATTCCCTTTCTTGGCATATGGTCTTTCAAAGTCAGGTGTGAATTACATCACACGTAAGATTTCCTTTGAGCATCCTGACTTGATCGCCTTCCCAATCTCTCCAGGGTATGTATTTAGATCTTGACAATCGTTTGTACTACTTGGTTAATTATCAATTGTAGTTGGGTGCAGACTGATATGGGAACCGCTGGAGCTAAAGCCAACGGTATGGAGGATGCGCCAGTCAGCCTAAAGGACAGTGTTAGTGGCATTCTCAGACAGGTTAGTGTTTACAAGGAAACGCTCTGACCTTTCGCTGACGTCGACAAAAGATTGACAATTCCACCAAGGCCACTTCGGGTACTTTTGCTGGATTTGACGGAGTTTCTTTTCCGTGGTAACAACCTTCCAGCACAGGGTTAGCAATATTATAGGCTGGATTACAGTTGGGAAGGCGGAGGGTGTGGAGCAGATAGGAGCATACTGATTACGGTACCGATGGTAGCTAGAAAATCGCCTTAGAAACAAATTTAGACATCGTTGTCTGCTTGAAGACGATTCGAAGTACCCAAAATTTGTGATCGGTGCATAAAAAAACTCATACAAAAGCCGCTCTATAAAGGCAGTCCCTAAAGACAGCATCACGTTCAGATTCTCTCCGGCGTCGTACTCGGCATTTATGAAGGCGGTCTCCATCATTACCGGGTTCTGCCCCAGTCAAGTTTCCGCGCTGTATCCCGTCCCTTACTCCAGGAGTCGTCTGCCTAAGCACAAGCGCATGGGCTGCGCTGATTCCGGGAGAGAATAGGGCTCCTACCTGCGCAGACGATATGAACCCGAATGATACTGCCTCGCAGAATCATTGTGACTGTGGCACTGTTATGCTTCTGATTATACCACAGGTTTCAAATACCAGTACCTTGATTATTAACTGTACCTATAAAATGCAGCCAGCTACCAACTCTCGTCCTGTCGATGTCACTGATGGGGGTTGGGGACATAATGTTGCCAAACCCAACTGTAAATGATGTCATAGCTACAGTTATTGTAGGTTGGGGTATGGTATGCCAATGTTGAAGACCTGATCGTGGTGGTCAGGTACGGGGCAAATGGCGGTGGTCAAGTTAGGAGGGCTAGTAGGGATCGTGTCCCTCTTGGTATATCTAGAAGTCACTATCAATGCGTTAAGCAAATCGCGTGTTATTCAGACACTAGGAAGTCCTTTTTCCCAGAGTCAGAAATAATATATAAATATATAGCTCCCCTTGAACCTTGTCCGAAAAGTAGCCATATCAATGCGGCTCAGGGGTAGGGGGAATTAGGCCATTCGGACACGGTTCAGCCCCCTGAACGCCAGCTTACTTCTACAGGGCAGAAAGTCTAAAATTTAGGACTGTTCGGATCTCGATTTGTATGATGATCACCCCCCTTGGCCAAAATCGCCACCCGGACCATGCGGCTCATGATCAGGGCCATGTTCACCGACTTATGGGGTTCGTAGGGTTGTCCACGAATAACGAATCTTGCTTACTAATGTGAATACGAATAAATAACTTTTATTCGTAAATTATTCGTAATATTCGTAAATTTTTTAAACATATGCAAAATTAAATCACGCCTCCCTGGCCTGCCAACCCTTATTAACTGCTCTCAACATCAATTTTCTCATCGTCTCGCCACTCAATGAGTGCCTCCGCAAACTTAGAAGGTCTCTCCCTGTGATAAGATTGCTGCCTCATTCTCTTTCCTCCACGCCAGGATCATCGCCGCCGCTAGATGGGATGCCATGCCTGTTAAGGTGAAGTTTCATGTTGCTTGTGGACGTCGCTCGGCAGAACACATTGTGCATCGTATCTCCCTATCTTCTATTGGTACTTTTTACCTCGCTTTGGATACCATAACTTTCCAGGTAGGGAAATGATGCTGAAGTGCGACCACAGTGAGATTTTGGCTTTTGGTCGGAGGCGTTGAGGACCGATCCGAAACGCGAGAGGATTCCGGCAGCTCTACTACAAGCATCCAGCATCCCCATATGCCACCGCCCTATCCTAGACCGCTTCTCCAACTTGCCAACCCCTACGGACGCAATATGTGATACTCTATATAAGACAACTGGCAGCCTTTAGTCGAGGCGTAAGAAGATGGCGCGGAATTGGGTAGATGGACCTTTCCCCTTGATCACCAACCCGAGGAAGTGGTTCAGGTAGAGAGCACATTCCATGATAATCATATTCTAAAACTAACAACAGGGGAAGCCTCAGACGGGCGCTGACAAAATCGCCACAGATATGACTAATGTCCATAAGAAACTCTAGGAGGAGACTATTGTGGAAATATGTAGAACACTCTAGCCTACGATCGTAGATTGTAGAATATTCTGGCATATGTAACCATGACGCAATTGGGTATTGGTGAAATGTCTAGAAGGCTCCAGAAGGAAATCTCTTCGGTGTATAGAGATGTCATTGGAACCTGCAGTCATGAAAATGAAGTTTGCTGTTGTGTGCTTTAATATAGTCATATATTTTAACAACTACCGCATGCTCTCTCATCGAACGAAGAAACAAACATTTAATTCTTTGGGGCCAATGACTACGAAGCAGCAGGCACGACATAGAACTATCACGACCCCTATACAAACTGTTTTGTAAATCAATTTTCAGCTATCCCTACATGTATCGAGACGATGTAGCTGTCTTACTGTCCAAGCGGCATTATCTGAGCTTCAATTGGATTGTTTTACAAGTGTATATGTGTTTTGAACACTGAATTTCCATCCCGATAAGCGTCAAGCACCTCGTTAACATAGCCAGCCTCGAGGCCATGCTTCACGACATATGGAAGTGATTTGAGTTTTCCAGCCTCCAGGTACTCAGGGACCCGTTCCCAGAATGGACCGGCAAGCTCTGGATGCACCTGTGAGCTGCCAAACACATTTCGCACGTCGAAACCGGCCTTCTTACCCAAGACCTTCGACTCATCTATGGGACCAAGAGGCAGTAGGCGAGCCAGGGTGCCTCGCTTGTGGCTGGAAAGTGCGTTCAGAGCAAGAATCTGGCCATCCGGAGGGTTTACTGAGTCGAACGCGTAGATCAGGTCATCACCAACCATCTCCCGAACGCGGCCAAGAACCACATCGTAACCAGCATGACGATCGATGACATGTGTCGCTCCGAATCCATTCAGCTCAGACTCGTTACCGCCAACGACGATAATACGACCTATACCCGCTAGCTTAGCCAGCTGTACGCTAAACTTGCCACAATTCGAACCGCCGCCGACTATTAGGATCGATGCATTGACGTAGTCAAAGTCCTCTGCTGTGGGCGACCATGGTGCTGGGATTTCCAGTACCTTAAACAGCGCGACCAGGGGCGCAATGATGTTGGTTGGTAATGTTGCCGCCTCGTCATCCGTAATTGAATCTGGAACTTTGGCCATCGAGCCAACTGCGGCTAGAGCGTACTCTTGCAGGCCGTTCTGTAACGAACCGGGAGCAAAGACTGCTTGAGAAACTATACGATCTCCGATGGTGATACCAGCCACACCCTGCCCTACCTTTACTACCTTTCCGACGACATCGTTGGCGAGGACGGCCGGAAGGGACTGGGAGATGAACAGTCCGGCATCCCGCGACTTGCCGTCATGCGGGTTGAGTCCCGCGACGGTGACTTTGATCTGCACCTGGTTCGGCCCTGGTTCGGGGATGGCATGGTCGTGTACCAAAACGACCGGCTGGCCGATGTCGGTAATGACAAGTGCCTTTTGCGCGTAGGCCATGGTTGGATTCAGGAGATTTTATTGTTTTGCTTGGTTGAATATAATCCCCATAGCCAAGTACACTAGGACTCATATTCCAAAACTCGATGAAACGGACGTATGGGGTCTAATATATATTTTCTCTCCGATTTTATCGACCTGAATGACTCTATTTTCTGTTGCTTCTGTGGCGTTGACGAATTAGCCCGAAAGGGCAGCTGATGTTTTCGCACTGCATACAATAAACGCCAAGACAATCTAAAGATATGGCAAATAAGACTGTGCGGTGGCCCGTCATGCGCTTACACACCGCCGATGGTACAAAAGGTTAGGGTTATGCGAAGCTACCAAACTTCGGTGCATATTGTAGGTCGTTCAAATCGCACATTAGCCGCTCCTAAGGATATGGACGTTCTTCCCTGAAGTATATTAATGTTGTAGGGAGGTGGTACAAGTGGATAAGTGTTGTGCACCAATAAGGTAACAGTTGTGAATCTTTAGAAGTGAGGGCTGGAGACTCAAGGAATCCTTGTTCAAATTCCTTGTCCCCGAGATTGAGCAGTTTTTAAATATACAAGAATTTCTAAACAGCTTTCTATAGTCGCCGACGTAGTCGCGATGAGCATATTTGCTTATTAATTCTAGACCAAGCTTACCAAATTCAGTTCTCATAGCCATTCCCCGCTCTGCAGATCTATTCCAGTTCTCAATAGACTTATATCATAATTATGTCATTGCTCACACCGAGCGTCGACGTGTCTGAGATGTTAACATGTGTTGAGGACACCCGAAAAAAAAAAGGTCGCCATCCGGTGATTCTTTGAAGTAGCGACTTTAGGGAATCCGCTGTAGTGTTGGAGTGCTCTGCTCGTGCGGCTCAGAAGTTCCAGAACCTAACCACACTCTGAAGTCAAGGTTAAAGATTTTCACTTTCAACACTTCCCTGTGTGACAGAGCACCCAACCTGATCTACAGTACAGTAGACATCCAGAAACATGGACCGTGAGCGGCAGAGACGTGGTACAAATACGATAGCCTTAACTCGACATGAAACCGATCCATCCCCAGGCAGAGCAATACGGAGGGATGAAGCCGACGAAGAAGCGCCCAAGTTCGTCTTTGTCAACTCTAATATCACTGGGACCAGCACTGCCGCAAATAAACGACTCATTCACCAGCATGCGATGAAAGAGATCGGCAGGTCTCGGAGGCGCCCGAAGAGGAATCCCACCATTGATCTGGATTTCGTGGTCTTAGAACCCTGGGAACGTAGCCCCCCAAGGTCCCCCTGGCTGGGTTGCTTGTCGGTCGGATCAAGCGCGCTGGATCCCTTTTTGCGTTTTCCGTTAGAATTGGATGGCACCGCGCGACAGCTGGTCGCATACAGTGAGAGGTTCCCGCAATGGCTCATGTGTTACCGTTGACACAGCACAAAGAAAGGGCCACTGACTAACGTGGCCATAGTTTTCGACGACGAGCATGGGCAGCAGCGTCCTCTGCGGGATGCCTGGTTTACTGTCGGTCTGCAAGATGAGGCAACGTTCTCCCAGGTTCTTGCCAACTCAGCTTTGCACATGGAAATCATGCGCCGCGGGAGAGACGGCGTTCGCGAGACGCCGGACTCGATACTTTACTACAACTGGGCCATCGCGTCCATACGTAGGAGATTTGGAATGGCAAAGAGAGAGACGCTGGACTACACAATCGGAACTGTCACTGGCATGCTTGCCCACGCGGTAAGAGCGGTCGAATGACAGTTTTATTTGTGCTTGGCGCGTTTAACATCGACATTGCAGGATATTCTGGGCAATGACAACGACTGGATCACACATCACAAAGGTCTGCAAGAACTAGTACGTGTGAGGGGAGGCATTGAGTTGCTGGAGTCGAACGAAGCCTTGAGGCTTACTATATCATGGTATGTTGCGTGATGCGTATAGTGTGCCTAACACTTTCTCGAACCGTCCTGACCGTCGGGCGCGCCACAGGTGTGAGCTACGAGGGGTGTACCTGTTGGACCTGAAGCCAAAGTTCCCCCTGCCACGACAGTGGGTTCGATTCTCAACACCGCTCCTCTCGTCCGATTCCGACCCCGAGGCATTAGAATACACAGCGCGGGTGCGCCGGATGTGGTCGCAAGGAGGGCTAGACGGCTCAGAATGGCACAGCATGTATAGGGATCTCGTTTCTTTTTCTCTTCGGAGCTTCAAAGGGCATCCGAGCGTAAGCCAACTAGCCAAGATGCCCAGCGACTTTGGTGCGTGGTCAAACCCCATGATCCATCGCCTCTTGAGCTGGCGACCCGCCGAGGGATCGGTGTCCCGGGATACTCTTGTCCAAGAAACCTGCCGGCTAGGTGCGCTTCTTTACCTTGTCCCCGTGTGGCGTTTCTTTGGCGTGTCTCCCGTATATTCACGGGTTCTCAGGAAACAACTCAAAATTGTCATCACCAACCACGACGTGGACTGGTCGCACGTCTGGGTCGCCAAGCTATGGTCGTTGTACATGAGCAGCGTCGAGGCGCTCGACTCAGCGGATGAGGATTGGTACACCAATGCAATCGTAGAGGTTCTCGTCGATCATGGGATCAAGGACTGGAACAAGGGACGAGAGCAGATTAAAGATATGCTGTGGTTTGACTGCCTCTTTGTTGGCCGGGATGATCGTCTGGCAACCAAAGTGCGCACCATACTCAGCGAACAATAGTATCTTAAATTATTTGTTAGAAGGATACTCTCTGTAGCCGCGGCATCTGCTTTCCGGGATAACATAGCTTTCACCGCATGATTTACTACGATGCTTCCTATAATATATAATGACACTTGTACTTTAACTATGCCGCACCTAAGACCTCACAGTAGCGCTACTGCAAGTAGGTGAAACCAACTGTATGCAAGTTAAAAATTAGCAGCGAGAAGCTAACCCTAACGGAGTAATCGGTCTTTAAGCCTTGCAGGCGGGTATTTGGCCACCATGCAGGGGAATGCATGCCAAGTACTACAAGGACTAATAGACATGATTAAAAAACAACAACAAAAATGACATAAAATTACATTCTTGGCCTACAAGGCAGAGACATTTGTAGAATTAGTGTCACCCTTCTGCATTAGAAACAAAATCCGGGCATGGACAATGTAAGCCATTTAGGGGCTATTATTACCTTGTACTTTTGTCACCCAAAGCATACAGAACTGTGCTGTATTTTATGTACTCTAAAACAATCTAGACGAGTATAATCGGATACCGTTAGCTGGTTTACTCCTTGCTTGCTACACAGCACGAGAGTAGTGTATACTGTATAGAAGTACAATAGCCGGCATGGGCCGTTGCATGAGGCTTGAGCTGACATTTTGTTGCGCTGCATTCTAGTCTATGCTCTCAGAACCCCCTACATGCAGAGAAGCATGTTGACGGTTCCCGAGAACAACCCATTCATCGCTTCTCTCTTGATCTGTCTCGCCAGTAGAGCAAGTTTTTCAGCATGGTTTGAGCCACGTACGAAATTTTCGTCAGAGCAAAACAGCTAGAGTGATAGCCTCTGTCCAACAGACTGTTGTTATCTCTTCAACCCGCTAAACCCTACGTGGAACTATGCGCCTGTTATATCTTGATAGCCTTGGGACGCCCTGCCTAAAAAAATATTTCTGGCGATAAGATTCCTCTGTATGCAGTACTTTCGCATACTTGGGGACCAGATGGATTTGAGGTTACCTACAAAAAGATACCGCTAAGAGCAAGGCTAGATATCATAAGATCCGCTTCTGTGGTGAAAAAGCGGTAAGCCATTCCCTAAAATATTTCGGGTGGACGCTTTCTGTATTGATAAGTGAAGTAGCGCCGAGCTTCAGCACGCTATTACCTCTATGCTTCGCTGGTACCGTGATGCCGTGCGATGCCATGTGTTGCCGTCAGTTTGCGTCTCGAGTTGACCACAATCTAGATAGTCGGTCCTCCAGTTCCAATGGGAACCGGCATTCCGGGCAAATTCACTCGAGGCTGGACACTCCAAGAACTTTTTGCACCGAGATTAGCGACTTTTTCTCCCGGAAGGGCAGTTGACTTGGTGATAAGAGATCTCGAGAGCGACAGATTTGCGAGATCACGGGAATCCCTACAGGGCTTCGAGGAACCCCTCTGACTTTCCGTTTCAAAAAACGATTGTCATGGACAAAGAATCGGACAACGCTGGAAGAAGATAGGGTATATTCTCTCCTAGGAATCTTCAACGTCTACCTTTTTCTTATAACAGTCAAGAAAGTAGAGCGTGCGCGCCTTGATGCTTGCCTATGCTAGTTCCTATTATATTTTGTAATCTTTACCTCTGCTAATTTAAGCCGTGCTAGATCACGGACTATACCGAACTCTATTCACTCTACAAAGAGTGCATACATCGCACAAGCTTTGTTGTCAGACCGTCTGATACTGCCGACCTTGAATGTCTTCTCCCACGACCTCGTTTCATGCAAACAAGGCGACGGATATTTGTCCTCTACGGACTCGGAGGCACTGCAAATTCTCAGCTGGCCTCAGTCTGGTCAAGAATTAAGTAGGTCCAGAGACCCATGCAACCACACGACTTACACGAGTTGATACACTTAGTGTATTGCACTAAACTAAATAATCTACACACGAGCGTTTCCGACTAATCCACTAAAAACATTTGAAGATCTAGTGTACGTGGATTTAGTGTATTCAGTGTATTTGTTCGCGACTAAGTTTGTTCGCGATCCAATAGCCTATTGGCATGAGAAGCGCTTTCCATACCTTCGGCTCTCTAGAATGACTCTCGACTTTCTCACGATACAATCCATGTCTGCCGAGTGTGAAAAACTGTTCTCAGCCTCAGGGCAGATGGTTGTCCCTGTTGTAATAGTTGATTATATTGAAGCAAACAACTTGTACATGACTTCAGGTTCCTATGACCTCTATATATAAATTATAGTTGAGACATTTCCTTCTGGCTTCTAGACATTCCACCAATACGCAATTGCGTCATGCTTACATGTTGTTAGAGAAGATGGAGATGTCGATGATGAAAATGAGGGTGAAAGCGATCTGATGGTGGAGTGTCTCTGGGAGCATTTCTGTTGAGCGATGACGGGCCAACGCTGCGATATATCAACTCTCGACTTGGGAGAACCTTCGGACAACCAATCGCGCTTTTCTATGGTGTCATTGGCCCTGTGCTTTATCTTGATAACACATTTTTCGGTGATGGCTTTCGGTCTGCAGGTAGAGTTGTGCGTTCCCAAGTGTTGTATTTGATTAGAGATCGTACTCAGGATTACAGGCTGCGAGCCATTCGTCTTTATCGGACCGAGCATTGAGTTCCGGGACGCAGACGAGGACTGTCAACGACATCTCGCGACCGGCCAATTCAAGTGCGCCAGCTGAGGGTGGAGAATGCAGTATGTATTGCTTAGATTGGAATAGCCAACCATGATTCCAAGGATAGACTTGCCAGCCCATTTGTGATCCCGGTGGGCGTTGGGAATAAGTATATGAGCAGAGCAATCAAAAGGCTTCATGTGCGATATTGAGGGAGTATTCCAGTCCAAGCTCTATACGGATGCATATTACTGCATTAGCCATTAAGAATACGGAATTATAAATATACGCACAATAACATTATATTCTGGCATATTGTAAACTCACGACCTCAGTACCAGTGTAAACGTATTACGGAGATTGAGGCCTCTTGACGAAGATTGCCGACGATTTCAGATGCCGCCGACAAAGTTTACTAAGGAAAAACCTGGACAATGCAGAGCACCGATGTATTCAGTGACGCCAAGAAGGAAGAAGGCATACCGACAGTACGATGCTACATGCCGTCGGATTTGATGCCGATAGCTATATGGCGTCCAACTATCGACGCGCGAGGAGTCTTGGCGTCTGAGGTAGATTTCGGTGGGTTGCTTAGACCAATATTATTTGCTGTTCTACCGAACACCATGTAATCCTAAGTACATACGCCCTATAAATTCAACCATTGACTGGAAGTCCTCCCGCCTGGCCGCATGTCAATGACACAAATTTTACGCAATCCGAAGTACATACGCGCTATCAACTCAAAACATTTGCCGGAAGTCCTCCTGCCAACATACTGCCATATACAAGGCCGCCATATTCCCCGGCAATTGCAAAGTCGTAGTAGTATACACCTGGGCCAGTCATCGATTTTCGCTACGTCGTTCGCAAACTTTCTGAGAACCTTTCGGATCTCGAATTTCAGAATATTGGTGACGTCCATTGCCACTGACTACCTGTGCAAGCTGAATCTCGATGGCTGGGACAGTGCGCCTTCTCCAATTGAATATTAGCACAACCGTTGCAATATGAATACAACCCCCCAATATCACGAACACACCCGAAGTGGATTCCTTGCGGTGGCGGTCCCCTCCATTCTGAATTATGGACGCATCAGTTGACAGTATAGTGCTCCAAGCAAATAGACCAACTTGCAACCAGAAACAACAGTTCACCAGACCATTTGATGGGAATCTCCATCCTTTCCCATGAAGCAAATAACGCGAAGTCCGATGATGTTACCCAGTTTTTCTCCGTATCGTTGAAATAGACAGTAGCACGGCCTGCATCATCCTCTTTCAGAGAACCCTTCATAGTGATCCCTATGTACAAACATATTATAGTGAAGTGCAAGGCGAGAGCGGGGATTCGAAAGCCGTTATCGCTTTCGGCAATTAGTGCCAGTGTGAAACACTTGTCCAGCCATGAATAGTACAGTGGTAAAGAGCCATAATTTTTTCTGCCCGGGGGTCCGACTGTCTATGGCAGCAGAGCGAAAATGCGGTGAACTCTGATACGAATACGAGGAGAGAGGATCATCACTCTCTATCAAAACCTTATACGTAGCTCGCAATGCATCTGAGAGAGATTCAGTTGTAAGCCCTTTGATGAAGATATCAGACGATTTCAGACGCCGCTGACAAAGTCCACTGGCAAGATAAACCTGAACAAAATGCAGAGCACCTGATGAATTCAGTCTGGATAGGACTGCAAAAGATTGGCGATTTTATGACGTCGTGAACCCAGAACGCTGTGGCATTGGAGTGGCAGTTCAGTTATATGAGCACAATTTTTGACGTGTGCGCAAATGACAGTGCCCCTGCAGAACAAGACTACCCTATTGGAGACAATCAGAACACTTCGGCCAGGGTCGAATATTGTGAAATCGAGTGACAGAAGAATTACAGGATATGGGTCTTTGCCACAATCTTTTTTATGCTTCATATCTTAAGTACATACGAATCCATCCGCATTATCTTGATTCTTCTATACAGACGTAATTAGTTGTTGAACATAAAACAAATACGAATATAGTCGATTACTACGAGTATTCGTATTCGGATCAAAGCTTGACTCTGCGATTATCTATGACCAGAATATTAGTTTAATACTAGGAACATTATTTGATGCCCCAAGAAACACGCAAAGAAGGCGAGAAAGTCATGAAGCCAACTTATACTCCTACGTGGGCAACTAGGGGTGGACACGAATGACGAATATATTCGCATTCGTACGAATATTCGCAATTCGAATGCGAATATTTGGATGTTTCATGCTTACGAATGCGA
>NW_027118243.1:0-15246 GCF_038497915.1 Lipomyces doorenjongii | reverse complement strand
TACATTACAATGCCGGATATAGGCATTGGTTAGGTACCAGACAGCCCGAAAATGAGTGTCACCACCCACAAACAGTGAAAACTCGAGTAGTATCTAAACTATTGTGTGAGCTAATATTAATCAGCATTTAGTCAGCCCCAATAACCCTGACCCACGACCACACAATATTCAACAATTCCCATTGTTCTCGTGAAGACGCCTGTGCAAGGACGGAGAGCGGTTGTCGGAGAGAGAGCGAATTGCTTCATATGAGCCAGTACCTTGTCTAGCGCGTATGGAGATATAATTCCATTACAAGCTGCAAACAGTTGCCGACTTTGACGATGTTGACGGGTATTCTTCGCACGATCCACCTCCACACTATATTCATGATACTGATCTTTGAAGACTAAGCTGAATGTATCCACAACGTCCTTGAGATCGCCAACGGAGTGGTGCAGCTTAGATTTTAAGGAACTATGAACTGGCTCTCCCCGAGAAGTAACAATCATGCCAAAGTGAAGTACATTGCTGGTTCAATATCGTACAAATTTCTCCTTCTTTGGTACAAGCTCATCTGACAGGTAACCTATAAGCGGCGGCATAGATTCATAACGGTTTCGGAGCTCAGCCCAGGCTTCGTTGAATGACTCCTCTGTATCGGCGTTGACAAGTGGATACCAAAAAATTTCAAGAACTCATCCCACAATGTACCAACATGCTCGGTAACCTGCTTTCGTGATAGCGGCGGTCGGGCATTTAAGAGCTTCAGCTCTAAATATCAGTTTGGCATGAAGCTGGACATTCTTTGTGATATGCCAGAGACAGAGGAGGTGGTTGACAAATGGATAGAATGAACCTATTGCATTCTAGGGTTTCGGTTACAATTGTAACTGGTGGGAGCAGGGCCAATCGATCATATATCCTTCCTAGGTGTTGGAACACCCGCAGAATAGAATCCTCCCGTTCGTCGCTAAGAAAGCAATGCAAACTGTAAAAGTACGATTGGTAGACGTCATGCCAACGATATTAGGCAATGGAAGGCGGAACCGGTTGGTCTTATAGGTGCTATCCATAATGAGTACCTCAGAATGCAGGCGAAGCATCTCAATTGATGATTTGTGAATGAGCAGTAGTCGAATGACCCGTTGATTCTCGTCGCGTTTGTCGAAAGAGATATAGCCCGAGTCCTCGTCAAGTTGGAATAGTAAGGCTTGAGACAGTCCGCCGAGCTCTTTTCGCTTAATATCGGCACGGAGATTATGGATATCTCGTCGCGTAATAGAGGTACCTGGATCTACTTGACGAAGCGTTTGGACAGTCTCTCTAGCCCGAATCCCCGCTTTCATCTGCGTGTAGACTATATCGTGAACACCGTCTCTTTGAGTATCATCACGTCGATGAACTGGGTGCGCGTAGCGTGGCTTGACGAGTCATGATTGCTCAGGGTCTCGAACTTTAACTTCCCAGTTCCCATTTGATTCTGTCACAACAACAGAGAAGGGGCAATTTGTTTTACAGGAGCCAGTTAGATGACGCTGTCGGGTAGATTCATCATGATGTCTGCTCGTGTATGCCCTCCTCGATCGCACTGTAAGAAGACCTTGGAGATTATTACCGTTCTTTCGTTGCTTCTCTGAGCCCGTATCGCGTATCCATGATTCCTTGCCCAGGCCTGTATCGATTTCTTGGCGGTATCAACGTCGAGATAGACAGTCTCAGGAGGGGGTGGCATGGAGAGGGTAGGTGGTTGAGGTCCGCCGTCGTCAAAACCTTCCCACTCCTCCTCCTCCTCCTCGTCGATGTCGCTGAATGTGTCGTTTACATCGAAATATCGTTCTGGTAGATCGCAGTCGCTAGATGGAGACCCAACCATGTCGTCAGATGACATCTCGGAAGAATCCATGAAGAGTCTAGGAAGCCAAAACATTAAGGGTTTGTCCAGCAATATCAGAGACGCGACGCGCGGTTGACATATTTATTGACATCACGTGAATTACACTATGCCTAAAAAGGAAGGAGTGTAGCTTTAGTAAGGCAGGGGGTGTAGCTTTAGTAATGGGGTGGTGTAGATTTGGCCTTTGACTTTTGCCCTTGAATATTTAGGCTAATTCTGAGAAGTCAAGGGTACCGCGTCCGTCTGGAGTACTAGTTCGCGTATTATCCTTATTCGACTTCAATATCGTATATCGTATCGCCTAGTTGAAATTTGGGATAATATCGACTTTCCTCTGGCGATATCGTGTCCAGTCCTAGACCAGGATGGTGGACGACGCAAAGGCAAATTGTAATCGTCACGCAGAAACGTCTCGTCTCTCCATTGCACGTGTACTCTGCAAGATTGCATCGGGTTGGTTGGGGATTTGAGTTTCGGTGGCTGACTTGGTATCATAGTCCGAAAGACTATGCCTATTCAGGTAAGATCTACCGTACCCGTCTCGGCAATTAGCCTTTGCATGGCACGAGTCATCCGGGCCATCATTGTTTGCGCCGCACATTATGTCATCCCGCAATACTCCCGGGCATTCCTGTTCTCGTCAGCCATTGCGTCTTTCGTGCCGCTCTTCTCCGGCGCTGGTGAGAGCGTTCTTGATTTGGCTCCGCCATTGCATCATTCGTTCTACATGAAGCTGCCGAATAATGCCGCAGTGAGCAGAACACGAACGTGTAATAGCATGTGGTGCTTGAAGTCTTTTCAGGACCTAGATATAATAAGGAGGGCGGCGAGCAGTTCTTTACTGTTTGGACGCACCAATTTCAGGGTTCAGGGTTCAATGTCTAAGCTCATCGTCGTCGTAGGAGCCACGGGTGGCCAGGGTGGGTCCGTAATATCTGCGTTTCTCAAGGACAAGAACTTCAAGGTCCGTGGAATTACTCGTAACCCTGACGGCGAGAAGGCAAGGGGCTTGGCCGCTAAGGGTGTTGAAATGGTACGAGCCGATTTGAATGATGAGGGCAGTCTCGTGAAAGCTTTCGAAGGCACCTATGCTATCTTCGCAGTTACCGACTTTAACGAGCCCTTCGCAACCATGGATTCTGAAGCGGCAATGGAGTTCGAGTTCCAGCAGGGCATCAACATTGCCATCGCGGCCTCCAAGACGGCCACTTTGCAACACTATCTTTGGAGCACGCTTCCATACAGCTTGAGGCTGTCCAAGGGGAAGATAACTATCCCTCATTTTGATAGCAAGGCAAAGGTCGATGAGTTTATCAAGAATGATAAGCAGCTTCTGTCGAAGACGACATTCCTTTGGTACACCTATTATGCCTCCAATCTGTTCTACCCGGTGTACAACCCGATCTTCATTGTAAGCTTTGTCCACTGTGTAGTCGTTGACGAAGAAGAGAGACACTCGCTTACATACTTGCAGAAAAGTGCTGGCAAGTACGTCTTACTTAGCCCTGGAAATCCAGAGAGAATCCCAATTGCATCGCTTGGCGACCACCGCACCAATGTAGGAATTTTTGCTCACTCTGTTCTCGCAAATCCACCAAAGAATGGTGGAACATACGTGAAATGCAGCGTTGAGGAATTCTCGAGTGTGGGTACCTATTTTGCGAAGTGGGGCAGTGGCAGCGGACGACTCTCGAGCTCTCAATCCACCTCCGTCCTGCACATCCCCTTGGAACAGTACCAGGCCTTGTGGCCGAAATGGGGCGACGAACTGGGGAACATGATGTGTTTTTGGGAACTCTTGGGCAAGAACAGCTGGACGACCCTGCCGGGTGACGAGATGATCCATGCGTTTGAGTTAATGACTGAGACGGCTAGGAAGGAGTTGGTTACTACGGAGGATGCTTTCAAGGCACTTGATTGGTCTCCAATCTTGTAAGCCAGTTAAGAGTGATGACTGCGTCATCAAGTAGGGGTACGAATCCGATCCTTTGTATTTGGGAATACGCAAGTAAGCAATAAACAGGCTGGTAAACAATTCAATTCAATCAACCGGGAGGTCCGATTGGATATCCGATAAAACAAAGCAATGACAACACTATGCCCGGCAGCGAGGACAAACCGGTTCTTTCATACTCTGCCACGGTGTTCCGTTCGTGTACTGGAACCCAAGATAGTAACAATGCACATTGAACAATGCAAGCAGCAAGCCGACCCATCCAACAAGGCCCAACCTGCACAATCACTAACCAGCCGAATCACACATCGTCACAAGTAGCTGACAATGCAAAATAAAGAATAAATATGACAATAATGACAAGTGGATGTTGAATCTGCACTTTCAACAGTAGATGTGTCGTGCGTTCTTCTTTGTAACGGCACTGGTAGCTGGTACCGGTTCTTCGCGGTAATGGAATTGAGTCCGCGGTAGTCGACACAAACGCGAAGCCTTCCGTCCTTCTTGGGAGCAAATCCTTATAATCAAACAAAATGAGAGCTTCACAGCCCACTAATTTCACACAATGTAACTTAGTGCACTAAAGTACTTTCTTGACATAAATTCCCTTTATACTGGGAACATCCCACATGTCTTTGTGGGTCTCCGTGTAATGGCCAATCTGATCTTTGATATGCTGACCATGCCCCACATGATACGTATACTTGTGTACATGCATCGACTGTAGTGCATGTCTGTGTTTGGGAGTCAGACCAGCCCATCATCTGCTGGTACCATATTTGCGACGATCCATGAGCGGGCGAAGTGCATTGGAAGGTTGACGATTGACTTTCTGATTTTGACCATGTATAACCAAAGTTGAAATCGAATTTGCCGAGTATTATGCCCAATACTGAGTCCGCTAACCCAGCAGTTAGACCACCACTGTACGAGTAGGTGTATGTATATGACCATGCCTCCATCTGTAAACTTGGAGAATTACTATATCCATTACTATAGCAGCTCGATATAGGATACCATTGGGACCACCAAGTGCCTGTATGCACAACCTGTACCTGCTGAAACTGATGGGTCATCGGGTGGCATCCTTGCCTCTTGCGTAACGTGGAATTATCTGGCACTATTGTAAACTCTCCTCCAGCTAACAGCTCTGCTAACTCTTCGTTAGTGATTGCTATGTCGCTTAGTTTTGTTATCACCGTGTTATAACCCGTGTATAGGCTTTCACCTACTTCTAAGTTATTAACCTCTTCTATAGATGATTACCGAACGTGTCGGCAGCAACGCCTAACACTAGGTTCAACAATACTATAAATGTGATAGCCCAACCGAGTTTGCTGTTAAGACCGTGATTCATCGGTGAAACACCTGATGAACTAATGCCTGTAACATTTTGAAAAATAGCGCCTTCGTAGCATATAACTGTCCTACCTTGCGGTAGGTCAGCACATGCATAGGTCGTAACCAGTGTAACTGGGTCTGTGAAATTGCAACAATTTTTCATTGTTAAGCAATGTACTGATGGTAATTTACCACTAATCCCGAGTTGGTACGCTTAGAGATGAATAGCTATAAATATCATTAGCGAAGGATCCACACATAAGGGAGTCCAAAAACTTACTTCGAAACGGCTCTTCGACAAGTTGGCACTTATCGTCGATAACACACCCGTGTCACAGATTTGTATCTACCATGAAATAGACCGATTAGCAACTATGTACCTCGACTTACAGTCGATGATTACTACCTGCAAGAATAATAACGTATGAGCGTTTAAATGCCGAGATACTCAAATACTGAGAATGACCGTCAAGCCGAAATGCTAAAGAAGGTTGTGGTAAGAGGAAGGGAATGATGCCAGCAATAAGTATTTAACATGCCCACCCAGCACCGGCCGACATGAACACAGCTATTAAGGGGAAACTCATCCATCGCATAAGATCGACGTCGCACTAACTGAAAGACTGGACCATGCCAATTTGAGTTTAGGCCAACAAGAACCAGTTTCATTATTTTGCAGTCCATCTGTTTTCAGGTTTGGCTGTTGAGCATCGAGGTTGAACCTTAAATCACTATTGGATATAATACGAACGGATGAACCCAGACCTGTCGATTTCACTAACCGAAAGGGTCCACTGGTCACTTCGCCAAGGCCTATGTAAGCACGCAGTATATCAATTACACTTCTCTCTGCGAATTTGCATTGATAAGGACATTGCGATTCTTTCGCTGGCGTTCATTTATAAGGACAAGCGTACATGCACACAAGGTGATGGGTAACCATCAACCATTCCTCTTTGGGACTAGCGTCAGTAGTTATTAACAATTTATTGGAGAGCTATTGCAGATTGCCGTCAGAGTGACTCTGACCAAAACATCAGAGCAGAGTCAGCATTTCCTGCTATAGGGAGGGAATCTCAAATATTCTCCAAATGCTCATTATCGCTATCTGAGGTTGATAGCTACGAGCAGCCTCAGTTGCGCCAAGGAAATTCGTCGTCGAGCTAGTTATGGTGCGTCCGGTCCCACTTGCTGATCGGCTAGATTGTCCGATGGCAAGATTCATAATTGCACGTCAGCACGGACATAACTTATGATCAATGTGCTCTCTTTCCCTGATATGTTCACAAATTGATTGAATGAGCTCACGGTGACAGCTTACACGTATTATGCAGGTATATGTACATGCTGTCGCATTCTTGGTATCCTCTGGAACTTCTCGTATGATAGCCAAGATTCACAAGGTTAAATTGGTAAATTTCCCGATCGTACCACCACCACAAGATATGTATATCCCTTCAGAGTACTATTTTAAAATACCATCTCCAAGAGAATAAGTCTCTACAACAACAGTAAACAACATGTCTGATAGCGACTGCGAAATTCTTTCCGACAGCGGGCCGCACAAAATCGTAGGGTTTGTTGTGCGCAAAGGCAACAATGTTACCGACCTTGAAGGTAAGCACTCCCTGGATCGGAGTGTTTTGCTATCTAGCCTCCAACTAGAGGTGATAGTTGCGGTGTTGGAGCTTAATGCTGTAGTTATTGAACTGTAACGGCAATGAACCTTACTGTTCCGACCTTGATTCTCCTAAATTAGTTCACGATCCATTCAGCACTAGTGTAGCACGCACCATACTGTTATCTGCCAAGTCCAAGCTTAAGTGTGTGGCTTGTGCTGTAGCTAAATAGTATGCCCGCCTCGTGCACGGAGATAAGCCAAATCTGTTATCTGTGCAAGTTCGAGGTGGAATATCAAAGGAGATTCATGGGGCTTCTACCAACCATTCCTCTTTGGGACTAGCGTAGAGTAGACTTTTGGTACCCATGGCAACCAAATGGTATCGAAATGCTGAACGCCACACGTAGTTGCAAACCTCCAAATGCTAGAATCAATGATTACATATGCGAGCTCTCACGAGCAGCCAAATCAAACCTCAATTCCTCCAACGTTTTCTCGACGGCTCTGTTGCATGATTACAGGAGCGACAGTCCTCAAAAATACTATCATCTTCGTCATGGTTGTGGAAAGCTTCATCCTCTTTCACAGTGGTATCGAAAACTGCATCCTTTCTGCCATTTCTTCAATAGTATTTGTCGTCTGAGTTAATACATATCCGCCTTCATCTGTACCTTGCGACGACTGCTGGTTCAATAATTTAGTACACTTGCGCCGAGTGTGTCCGACCTTGTGGCAAGATCCACAGCGCCTCACCTTCTCTATTCGGTCAGTATCTTGTTGTATGATCTCAGCTGACGTCCGGAGTCTCCGCGTTCCTCTAGGACGACCCTTTCTCGGAAGCGCACTTTGTGGGTCCTTAAGGACAGGAAGCACATCAGTTTGGAGATTCTGCGCAGTGATGTTTAGAGCAGGTAATGTAGGCTCAAGCTGAAGAATTGGATAAACTTCTGTATATAACCCTGGTTGACCGATGGAATAGTGCGAAGATGATGAATCACGGTCTGTGGCCACTGGAATTGGGCTAGAACAGCGAGTATCTGTTTGACTTTCGTAGCCGTCATTCAGTGCTAGGTAATCCAGGCGGTTGCCACTTATCAAAGACATATATTTATCTAAATAGCTAAAATTAGTGCTTGCGTTATATATCTATCTATTCTATTTGTCTGTAGTGCAATCCAGTGAACTTTGATATACCTAATATCTGCTGCTTTCGTATCGTGCGATAAACCACGTAAGTATGCGTGGGAAATGTGGATGTCCAATTTTATATGCATCATAGTAGGCTTTTGCCTCCTGATTCGCGCGCATTTTTTCGAAATCGACATCTGAACTAAATTGGTGTCATAACATGGGATATGCCTCGTCAGTTACACATTTTCTCAGTTCTCCTTGCATTTGTGATGGGTGAATATAATTTGCTAAGCCTCATTGCAGCCCGCCTGGTTGCTTTTGATGCTGCTGTTCAACTTCACCGCAAGAATAATGTGAACGAGAGCTGGACCCGTGACTCATAGGCATTTCTTGATAAAAGCCATGTTCCAATTGACTTTTAATCTTGGTTTGTTTGTTCATTCACTGATATCTCCATCCGCCTCCTTCAACTGCAATATGACTTCAGAATTGCAAGAAAGGTTCTCGGCCGCATCGGCTACTGACTACTCATTCAAACATCCCAATGCATCTTACCATGGCCCAACGGATGATATTGTGGAAATGTGTAGAACACTCTAGCCTACGATCGTAGATTCTGGAAGATTCCATTGTGTTCCTAGAAGGTTCCAGAAGACCAAGTCCCAAGTATATATAGAGGACTTAGGAACCTGTCTTCTGTATGTGGTTTAAATAGTGTGCTTTAATATATAGTTTTATATATATATTTACAACAAGATACAAACGAAAATACAAATGATATCCATAAAGAGAATACGAGCATTCTGATGTTCTTCATAAAGGTATCGCTGGTCTCCATTGGTTAGGCTATTTGGTAATGCCTTGCTCTTGGCTACTGTGACCAGACACTGGTCATGGATTCCGAAGTCTTCGACCATCCTCAAGGGATGATTTCCTTCAATGGTGAGTGGATGGCTAGGTAAGAGCACGTCAGCTGGCTGCCTTGGCCATTGACTAAATGGAATCAGCAACTTACATGGAATCAGAGCACCACATATTCAAGCCGATTAATGCGTTGACAGTGCCGTCCTCAGCAAGTCTTTAGCGATGATCTCCTCCCGCTTGGCAAGTAGCTCATCAACATCCCAATTGACCCAAACGAATCGCCCAGCCAAAAATTTGGCCTCATCGCTGGCAAGCCAAGCCATAAAATCACCAGCAAGTCTGGGATTGGTATTGGGAAAGACACCATCTAGCCCAGATTTGATACCCATATCCGTCTTAACGGCTCCCGGGTGCACAGATATAAAACGAGCCAGAGTCTCCGGTACATCGACGGAAACAAGTTCTGACCAGCGAGATAGAGCAGCTTTGCTAGCACCATATGAAGAAAGACCCGGTACACGAACTGAATAAGCACCGATTGTGTTTAGGTTCAGCACGACGGCGGGGGGCACATCTGCTCCTTGAGTGACGCGACGATGCTGAAGAAATGATTGAGTCACAAGTATAGTGCCAAAAACATTAACGTTGAAGGATTCCCAGTAGTCGTCTAGCTTCGCATCGATAAAGTTCGCGGGTTCGGCCATGTAGCCGGCGTTGTTGACGAGAATGTCCGGGCATGCACCTAGAGTCTCGAATAACGATTTGACTCCACTCTTGGATGAAATGTCGGCCGCGACGTAGGTAACCTTGACCTTTTCGTAAGATGCAAGCTGTGCAGCAGTGGCTTTGAGCCTGACCTCGGTCCTACCCACAAGAATTATGCTGCCAACACCTGCCTCGGCGAAAGACTGCGCAATCGCTGCCCCGATTCCGTAGCCCCCTCCAGTCACAAGAACGGACTTCCCGGCAAATTCAACTTGGAGATGAGAAGGAGAAAGACGGGAGTAGGGCTCTAGATGATGAGCATCCATTTCTGTACTATTTGATCTGCTTGGCGTTAAAGGCGTTGATATCCAATTTTTGGCTCCTGGGCAGTACCATCGCCATCTTGGTGGACGCACATTTATACTTACAACACGCTTAATGACCCTCTGATTATAAATTGGATTTCTGCTTTATAATGAATAAATGAATAAAAGTGGTGACTAATATGGTCAAGGTTTGCCCCAATTTCTGCGGCTGGAGTAGCACTCGGGGGGGTTGACAATCGCTCCGTTGGGATTCCTTGCTACTTAAAACCACGCTAGGACCAGATCTGATGATTATTCAACAAATGTTCGGCTTTATAGTTTCTCGCACGTTGTCCGTCCTTCAACACCTCGGGATCATATAATAAAAGCTCCAGAGGTGTGTTTCGATTTCACCAATAGACGTTGAAGGCTCTGATTGCAAATTAGCAATCCGCCTTCCCAGCGGACGGTGCGCTAGACTACTAATGCATTTCCTCTTTTCAAACAAAACGAACTAGAACTAGAAAGATTTCCTTGTTTTAGTCGAACACTTATTTAGTCGAACACTTAATGCTAAGCCTTACTCGGGAAACGCCATATATAGTCTGATCAAGCAGGTATTTGTAGCTCTGCCAAATAATCTTCATTCGATATCTTCGCCACCTTACACTGCCTTTACTCAAAGATGGCGACATTCGTGACGAGCCACAAGCAGCCTTACGAGGCACGGTTGCTTCTCTTCCTTTGAAAGGGAAATCAGCCCTCATAACTGGTGCTGGTCGCGTGCTCGGTGTATACATTACGCAGGAGCTAGCTGAGGTCGGGGCCAGTTGCATTGCCATAATCGGAAGAGACAAAGCTAGGATTGACGTGGCTCAAAAAAACTTCTCAGATGCATACCCAAGTACCGAATACACAACATTTGCCGCGGACATCACAGACGAACAAACCATTGTCGATGTTTTCAAAATCTTCGGTGCCCCAGACGTCTTAGTCAACAACGCGGGGGTCTTTCCCGACGCCGGCCCCTTTGTTGAACAAAGTCTCGCCGAATGGTTCTCTGGCTTTATAATCAATATCTTAGGGACCGCGACCGTGGCGCAGAAATTCCTTCAAGCAAAATGGAAGTTTAACCCCGCTATAGTTCTCAATGTTTCTAGTATGGCGGCTCACATGCGATTCCCACTGATTAGATGGTCTGGCTACAACGGAAGCAAAATGGGTCAAGTGCGTATCTTTGAGAATATCCGGTTCGAGCACCCTGAAGTGCGCTTTGTGAATGTCCATCCTGGTAACATTGAATCTGACGGATTTACCCCGTCTGGTGCCTCAGAACCTTCTGGCGGCATGACAGATGGAAAGTTGGTAGGCCAGCTCTTTGCCTGGTTAGCGAGTGGTGAAGCAGATTTTCTTAGTGGGCGGTTTGTGTGGGCTGAGTGGGACATCGAGGAGCTGAAAGCCAAGGAAAAATCAATTCTGGAGAATGATCTGCTTCTTACTACAGTTGATAGGTTTTCAAAGGGCTTTCTTTGGTATACACTATACCAGATGACTACCTGCGCAGTCGATTGTTAAGACTGCTGGGATGCATTATTCAAGCCCAATTAATGGGAGACATGAAATTTTTTTGTTCCTGTTCAACAAGTGCGGCCCCTTGGCTATATGATGTTAGCAGTTTGTCTGTGGAATTGCTTTTTTGCAAAATTAGAAAGAGCGGGTGTTGACCGTACACCGTTCGAAACCCGGGACTATGAAAGTCAAGTTATCTCAAATGGGGAAAAGAGTACATGAGACCTAACTATCACTTGCTGTTTCATGTGCAATGGAACAAGAGAGCAAAAGAAATAGTGTAAAGAGAAAATAACTCCGCCACTATCGCTAAATATTGCTGGCCAATTAAACGACTCTACCGATAATTGCTGAGCCTATCGCCTGGTCGATGTATTTTCGGTTATACCCCGGGCCATTTGTAAGACATAGAGATATGGATGCCAAATTTCGGAATAGCAGGGACGCGCGAAGATGATATGTGGCGTTTGCTGGGATACCCTCATAGTCTGTCTGTTCGTTCGTTGTTTTTGCGAAAGGGCTTGATACCATGGGTCTATGGGGCCTTCCCGGTTCTCTAAACAGCGCATTCATGCTGAAGAAGTTTTAAGGCCTGCAAGGCAACGGTACGGTTGAGAGACAGATCATTGACAGTGCAGGACATCAGAAAAGTATATCCCGATTCGTGCTAACCTAGCGACGACCGGTTAGCTGTGCGTAACACCACGGAGATATTAAAGATTCTGATAAAACAGACGAAATCCCCAGTATCCATTCCAACAGTCTCGAAGTAATTAGCCCGGTAAGATGCGGTGGTGTTTTTAGGTCAAGTCGGGTTTTCCCTAATGGTTAGTATTGCTGATAGGATATGCTGATATTCTGTAAGAGGTCTAGTTTTGACGACGAAATTCAAAACGGTTTAGTGCGTACTTAGATAAGCGCTTCAGCATGGAAAATGAGCAAATTCAATCGATCATAACTCCATGAATATTCTAATTCTAAAAAAAAAAGAGTTGAAGATTCTGAATGTTAGAGTATTAGAGCCTAGGTATAGCACTGATCTAAGGTCTATATAAGTCGAAGTTAAGTATTCCATACTGGTGACCGGTTGTACGACCACTTCGAAACCCTCACCAAAAACCCACACCAAAACATCTCTGATTTTCAATTTGATATTCCTCCACCAAACCTCGCTGAATGGACTTGAAAATGGAAATCTACTCAATCTACCGCTGGGAAACTAACTCTATAAATTTTCAGCATGATCCAACGCTAGCTGCAAAAACGACCGAGCGTATGAAAATTAACCCGACCCACCTTGGACCCACTTTTTTTCCCCATACAAAAAAGCCAGGCCCTAATCCGACCCAGCCCATGGTCGGCCCACCCCCATGGGATAGAGGATCCAGGTGCAGACCCGACCGAAGATCAGAGACGGCCATCTGAGTGGAATTCCACCGTACACCGAGCTTGGCCACTGCGAGGCTGTGCGCAAATCCCACGATACTATCGACATCAAAGGTGATCGCGGCTAGGCGTTCCGGCTCATGGTCGGCAGCAAGGCAGAGGTGGACGGGACCAGTGTGAGGCGCGGCTGCAGGGATTCCAGTATAGATCTCACGCTTTCTCTGGGCACTGGTCTGCCCGGCAAGGTTATCCTCGCGTTTGGCCATGGTCGCCACGCTAAGAACGTCCGAGTATCCCCCATCTGCCTGAATCTGGTCCATATACTCCCCTAGGCCTACATGCTCGGCATGCTTGATTTCATGTTCACGCTCCTGCTGTTCGTGGCACTGGCAGCAGGATCTATGGTAACAACCCGGGCGAAGTCATGGATGATACACTTCTTCGAATTTACAGGCACGTCGGTAAGCGGCCTCACGCTGCCGTTTGAATCGCTGTCGACAAGCATTAGCTGCTAGCCTTTCTTGTCGATTAGCATACTTCGGAGGTCGACCTCGCTTTGCGGGTAGATTGTGGCATCTTGTTTGATATCGATGGTGATTCACCGTCATCTCTAGAGATATTTGATCAGCTGTTTCTTCTATGATCCGTCCCGGTTGCACTAGCTGTGGGGGGGTTAGTGTAGGCTGCACTCCTATAACCGCACATGGTGCATTGGAGAGCGTCATAAACCCCTGAATACTAGATTGAAGTTGGGTTGTCCTGTGTCGCCCGAAAGCCTTTTCACGGCCATATGTGATCCGTTGTCGAATAGTCGCTAAGTACTGTTCCGTTTGCTGATTTATCTGAAATTCACGTTGGAGGTCGGACTTATACTGCTGGGAACGTAGCTGATCTGATGTGACAACTTGGAGATTTATTGGTTGGTGAAATAGTTCGTTACCGATATTAGATGCCTTCTGGCATTGCAAGGCAGCGTTTAGTTCCATTGGGACCTCGTCGGATGAAAGATCTAGAGTCGGTCTGGCAATGTGCGTTACCACCTGAGCAAACTCACCATCCGCGGTAGAGGGAGCTAGGTCTTTGACTGAATCCCACTTGATAGTTTGACGAGTATGTCGCACAGGATACCGTCGAGCCCTATCTAGGAGGTCTGATGGATAACAAGCGGGACTATCATAGTCGTATTGGAGTTCCTATGGCATATGCGTTGGCGGCTGACCACGATGACCGGCAATCCATGACTGCCATTGATGCTTGCTCCAGTCAAGGTATTGAGGAAAGGGCGTTGGATAGCCTGGTCGCCAGCTGTTTCCTGCCCAGTACCAATCGTCGACCGCGGCATGTTCTGAATTGCTATTAAAGCTAGCTTGGAGGTTAATAGAATACCACCGGTGGCTGCCGTTTTTGGTTTTCTGTGTCAAACCATATGACGAAGGATACGGAAGCACCCAGTGGTACGAAAAAAGGTAGCGCCCAAGTCGGCTTGCAAATACATGTGGCAACCTCCGCTCAACCGGAAATTGTTGCAGGGCGGCATCGATTCGTTGATGAAGCGTGCGGAATGGTTTATTGTCCCAGTACATTCGTTTTTCGACCATCGTCGGAGCCAAATAGTGCTCGAAATGCTTGATATGGGTTGTTCTTGAAATTAGTCCGGTGGCCTGTTACTGCAGTCATATCCCCGTTCAAGATTGCCGAAAGGCCCTCACGGCAGAATTGAACTTGATCATCTACGATCGCCGAGCGAGCATCTGGTCGGATCTCTCGCTGGATAGCCCGCAGAACGTCTAACCGCATCTGTCGGAGATATAGATGAGCCAGCCAAGACATGATTCGATTGGTGATAACGTTCTCCTGAGGATATTGCCGCAACCATTCTAGGCCGAAGTCAGCGCGGCGAGTAAGATCAAAGAAGTGCTGGACATGGCCACCGCATTCAAGATATCGACGTTGGAGCGTGCCGCTGCCAAACAGAATGAAGTCGGTGATATCGGGGAAGAAAGCCAGCCGAGCCCAATCAATACGACACTCGATCCAGCAGTAGCCATACTGCTCCAGCGTTTGGCTGAATCCGAGCTCGTAAGTCACCTGCGCTGGCCCGGCTGACTGTGCGGCACGCTCTCGCCGACTCCACCACAGCGGGCCTCGTCGGGAATAATCATGGCCCCCAGCAGCGACACGGAGACAGGAGAGGAACATATCCATCATTTTCGTCTGCTCCCACGTTGTCAACCCAGGAGAACATCTAGCTCAGACCAGCTCGAACCCAGTAGTAAACTTGTTCAGGTTATGCCAGACGAAATCGACAAAGTCAGCAGTGCGGACTGTTGAATATTGTGTGGTCGTGGGTCAGGGTTTTGGGGGCTGACTAAATGCTGATTAATATCAGCTCACACAATACGTGATCGGCAAGCGAGCGGACCACCCAAGCGAGCGGCTCACTCCTCAATCGTCTACGCGTCCCGTATTTCAAATTTTTAATAACCTAGCAACC